>NW_004524662.1:6945428-6993244 GCF_000260255.1 Octodon degus | reverse complement strand
ACAACTTTTTTTTTCTCATTTGTTCTTGGAAATCCTGTTGAAGATCAGTTGACTATGAATGTGTAGGTTTTGGGGCTATCTATTCTGTTCTACTGTCTTAATGCCAGTACCATACTTTTCATTGGCTTGAGTTGTTTGTGGTTCTGATGTATCACTCTTGGCTTCACATGCTAGGCAAATGCTCTTCAAGTGAGCTATATCCCCAGTCCACCATACTGCTTTACTACAGCCTTGCAGTGTTTTCTCAAATCAGGAGATACAATGCCTCCAACCTTTTCCTTTTTTCTCAAGATTGTTTTGACTATTTTGAATGTTTTGTGATTCCCTTTGAATGTTAACATTTTTTTTATTTCTGTACAAAAAAGCATTGAAATTTTTATAAAATCTATGCATTACTTTATGATGTATGTATATTTTAACAATTTAATTCTTCCAATCCCTGAACATAAGATATCTTTTCATTCCTTTTGTCTTCTTTTCATTCCTTTTCTCTTGTAAATTTATATAGTTAGAGCAGTGTTAAGAATAAGATTAGAGGGGCCAGGGAGATGGCTCAGTAGGATAAGTGCTTGACTGGCAAACACAAGGATCTGAGTTCAATCCCCAGTTCCGCCAAAAAAAAAAAAAAAAATATATATATATATATATATATATATATGATTTGAAATTTTTTTCATTATTTTCTTTTTTAGCAATGTCATCCAATATTTATTTTTATTATTTTCTTCAATTTTTATTTTTGTATTAGTATATATGTGCAGCACATAACAATTACATTTCTCATGGGGGAGTTGGTGTTTGTGCACGAAACATCGTACTCTTTATCCTCTCCCCGCTCTCCTTTCCTCCTCACTCCATCTCTTGAAGAAGTTCTCTCCACTCTCATGACCAAAACTTTACCCTTAGTTGCTTTTTTATCATATCTCCTTTATAATTTTTTTGTTTTACAGGTTTTCAGTTTCTTCCTTACCTAGTTTCAGTCTGACCTTACCTAGAATCTGCTCTAGATATAAGCATTTATTATAAGAATTAAAAATCTAAATCTAACAGTGAGGCAAAAGTAAAATACATAGCAGCATGATCTTCTATCATCTTTTTCACATCTATCAGTTAGAAACAAGTGACAGGTACCACTCATACTCAGGACCATAAAAGAACATGGCACGTTAGGGCTACTTCGGGGATGCACATCACAGCTATTGATAATTTGTGACAACTCAGATAATTCTTAAAATGGAGGCAGATGCTTTAGAAAAGCATATACTGTAAAACCTTGAATTTTGAGTAACTTGTTCTGTGATTTTTCTTTTATGTTTTGCAATTTGAGCAAACATTTCTAATAATTTAAGTTGATAAATGACACTGAATGTCATAGGATCACAAATAAGTCAATGGTTTCTCTCTCCCTCCCTCTCTCTCTGTCTCTTTCTGTCTCTGTCTGTCTCTGTTTCTGTCTCTGCATCACTGTCTTTCTCTGTGTGCTTCAGTCTCTGTCTGTCTGTCTGTCTGTCTGTCTGTCTGTCTCTCTCTCTCTCTCTCTCTCTCTCTCTTTGCCTCTCTCTGTCTCTATCTATGTCTGTCTCTGTCTCTCTGTTTCTGTCTCTCTGTCTTTCCCTCTCACACACTGTGGGAGGGATTGTAGTTGATGGTGTCTCAACAGTAAGAGGTTATACAGGTGAGCTCATTTTCAGAAGAGAAAAAGGTAAAGGGATCCTCACATCAAATGAAATTTTTAAAAAATGTATGAAATATTTGAAATAGTGCAAACTATTGAAGAAAAGCACCACCTGAACAGGGATGTAGCAGTGTGAGTGATGAATCTGCTTAATGACAAAAAAGTCACACGTCTGCGAAATGCTTCAAGTAAGTAAAAGCCAGCGTCCTTGACTAGACTTCTTGCTAGTTTCATGAAGAAAACAAAAATGATTCCACTGACCCAATAGATAGCCGTGATTATATTAGTAACAATGAAAGTCAACCTGCACAATAACGCTTTTCTCTCTTGACTACCTCACACCAGCCATGAAAGTTTTCAAAGGTAAGTGTGGATTAATTTATTTTTCTTTACGCTTTGTAATTATTTTATTATTTTGTATCATATTATAATCATTATCTTATTATAATCAGTATAATATTGTAATCACTTCATATGAATATTTTGGGGTTATGGAGTGAACCCTCTCAGTTTCTATTATTTCTTATGAATAAATTTGTTTTGATATGTAAGTGCTTTGGATTGCAAGCATGTTTCCAGAATGAATTATGCTCACAAACCAGTATTTTGCTGCACCTTGAAACTATTTACATAAATTATAGGAAATATAAATGAATCTCTAGGCCTGGGTCCCCACCTACCCTACACACCATAATACAACCAGGAAATTCATCCTGAGGAGAAAATCTTTTACCATGGGTGATAAAACCCTTGGATCAATGCATCTCCCATCTTCTTGCTTTACTCTACTTATCCCAGCTCTGCCTCCTCCAGGAACTGCACTTCTCAATAAAAGAATTGGTTCTTTGCCTCAGACTGTGCTTTCTGGGGGACCCAAGCTAAGATGTTATTCCCAACAAAAAGTTTTCATATTATTATCTTCCAAGACATTCTTATACTTCCTGTTGCCACCTGCAGATGTTGGTGAGTGTCTCAGTTATTCTTTTCTCATGGTTGGGACAAACACCTGACACTTAAGATGAAGGAAGGAAAGGCTTATTTAGTTCACAGTTACTGGAGGTTTCAGTCCATACTCAGCTGGCTCCAAGACACATTGGCACATGACAGAGAACATCATTTCATGTGGGTGGCAAAGAGCTGAGAGTGGGGCTAGGGAGATGGCTCAGTAGAATAAGCACTCCCCTAGGGTGGGTGTTTGATTCATGGGCCTGCCTTGCTGTCCCCCATTCCTGGGTGGGTGTGTTGAGATGGCAATTGAGACTGAGCATGGTGGCACATGCCTGTAATCCCAGCTCTTGGGAGGCTATAAACAGGTGGATCACTATGAGTCCAATCTAGTACTGAGACCCTGAACACCCTGTAGACCCTTCCCCTAGTACTGAGACCCTGAACACCCTGTAGGCCCTTCCCTAAAATACAAAAAAACAAAAACTAAAACTAAAACCACAAATTCCAGAAAATGCCCCATGGCTGCATGAGGCTTGTGGTGGTGGTGGTGGGGGGGTTCTACCCAGTCACAAACCATAACAGTGAGTTATCTTATGACATCCTCCTGTCACTCCTCCGTAGCTATCCATATTTGTGGTAGGACCTGTGCTAGGAGCCCTGAGGGAAAGGATCAGATAACATTCTGAGCCTGGTATAATCTTCACGAACTGAAGATTTCTGTAACTTCATGGGTGAAGCTAACAGTAGGTGAATTTTTTGAATTTCCTTTTTCCTTCCCTTCTTATATACCTTTCATTTATAAAAGCCACACTAGGGGCCGGGGAGATGGCTCAGTGGAATAAGCGCTTCCCTGGCAAGTGCAAAGGCCTGAGTTCAATCCCCCGTTCTCAAAAAAATAAAAAAATAAAAGCCACACTAAATCTGTCTTTCTCTAAGAACTAATGTGTGTGTATGTGTGTGTATGTGTGTGTACTCACTTGATCCTGATGCTTAAGGGACATGGAAAATATTTAAGAATGAAGATGCTCAGATACAAGTGTATATGAAAAATAGACCAAAGACCAGGCTCCAGAAGCTACAATGCCACATCAACCTCATAGCCAAATCTTCCTGTGTCCTGGAGTCAGCTGGATAACAGTTTAGTACTACTGTCCTAGACAGGCAGGTTGCTTCCTGCGTGCTGTGATTGAAGTCACTCGGAATCCCTGTTCCCTAAAATCTATCTCAGAGGTTTGCTAAAATTCCTGAAATTCTTTTAAGTTGCTTTTATAGCATATATCTGCTAGAAGATCTTGTTAAAATGCAAAATATTCTCTTATAGAACTCAAATCTTAACCCAAGCCCACCTGTTGAGCCCATCAGAATGGATTTGTTTACACATTTATGGGAGAATTTAACTTCAAAGAATTATACATAGGAAGGGATCTTTTTTTCCAATGATGGGTATCAAAGCCTGGGGCCTCCCACATGCTAGGCAAGTGTTCTGCTATTGAGCTACATCTCCAGCTTAGTGGAAAGCAAAATTTTGTAAGATAAAGATTCCCAAAAGGATTGGAAACATGGGACGCTCTAAGTAGATTAAATTCAGCTGAATTTATTTAACAAGTCCCCAGATCTTAGTCCCTTTACAGAAAAGTTTATTTCTTGAGACAGTCCACAAAATGATAGTCTACATTACCCTACGTGACTTTCAAGGATTGAGACTTACAGGTAGTGCCATGTTCAATACATGGCCTCAGAGGTTACATCCCAACCAGGAAGAGCCTGAGGGAGTGAGTTTGAGAGGCTTAGTGGATCAGATTGTGTACCACTCTCTACTTTCTGTCAGAATGCAATCCCAGGGTCACACCTAATTTCCAGGGAAGCTAGCCAGTAGTCTAGCTGTGCAGCCTGAAAGTTAAGGTAGATTTCAGTGAACAAATCATAGTACCTGAAGAGCCAGCCCTGAGTGTGGGTTAGCTTCCAAATTTAGATATTTTGATGCCTTGTTGAAATCAGATGGAAAGTATGGAAATGAAGTTCAGTGCTAGCTACCTGGTGTTCTGTAACAAATTACTGTGAAATTTAATGTCTGGAAACAGCAGTGGGGTATATTTGTTGTTTCTCTGAAGCTGAAATTCGGAATCCAGCTGCTGTCTGAGTTATTGCAGGTCAGGGTTTCCAGTGAAGTTCATTCAGACATTGGTTGAGACCTGTGTCATCTGAAAGCTTCCCTGAAACTGAAAAACCTGCTCCAACATGGTGCTTTTTCATGGCTGTCAAGTTAGTGCAGGATTCTGGTGGAGGCCTCGGTTTCTCTTCTCATGAGCTCAAGTCTCTTCATGAAACCATCCTAGTTTATTCCAAAATGATCTAAAAGAACAAGGTGGGAATTCTATTGCCCTTTGTGACCTAACTTAGGAAGTCTCAGCGTCACTTCCTCCGTACTCTATGATCACAGACAAGCCATGGTTCAGTGTGGGAAGAGATATAGAAAGAGATAAATAGGAGGCAAGGACCACAGGTGTGTACAATTGACCATTCTTTCTACTAATTAGCACCACATTGATGAACTATGCAAATTAGCTTGACATGCTAAAAGCAGACTAAATCAATCTGATACAAAATCTATGTATCCACCTTTCTTGAGCACAAATAACTTGAAACAAATCACCTAACAGTTTCTGAAGAAAGTGCCAAAAGAAATATCTTTGTTTTCTATTTTAAGTTCTCATTCCCCCTCCACAGCAGGCTGACTCTGCCTCTCCATCCTGCCCACCTAAGTACACACCTGCTAGATTTTGATCCAGGAGCATATTTGTAAATATTAGTGTTCTTTTCCTCATAATATCTGTTTCTTATTAAGAACATAAAATAGAAATAAAAGTTAGACTTCATTGTTTTGCTTTTCACTGGAGGTATTATTAAGAATAACCTGGAGCTTTTCAGAGGAAAATTAACCATCAAATACCCAACTCCACTATGGCAAAGATTGCGCATTAGATTTACTAACAATTTAGTCACTGCTATGTGTAATGTTCCTACCCCTCCTCACATATTAAATGGTTAGCTGGGATTTATAAATGCAGCGTAGACATAAACTCAAAATGTAGCACTCTACAGGCTATATCTCATCACAAATAAGCTCAAAAATAGTCTTAAAAACATTAACTTACAATTAGAAATATAAACTTCTGGAAATTTCTAATGCAATGTTTTTATTATCTTTTGTAAAGAATACACAATGGTATTAAAAAGATTAGAAATAATACAAAATTTCATTAAACAAAATAATAGGAATTTGACAATGGTTGTTGTATTGCATAATGTTATCTTCAAGTCAGTTGTTTATTCCACCAAAAAAAAAAAAAAAAAAAAGAAATAAAATCATGAAGGGCTGGGGAGATGGCTCAGTGGAATAAGCACTTCCCTGGTAAGTGCAAGGGCCTGAGTTCAATCCCCGGTTCCACAAAAAAAAAAAAAAAAAAAAAAAAAAATCAGTTGTTTAGATTACCAGATAGAAACCTGCAAAACTGGTTTTTAAGAAAAGTAATAAGAAATTAAGAAGAAAAAAAGTATTAAGCATTGACTGCTCCCTTCAATAGACCAGCATAAATCAGCAGTACAATTATCCAAATGATCCTTCATATATACATGAATGTATTTTTCTATTTTGTTTGTCCTTTTCCTCATCTCAGTTTTTCCTTCTCATTGAACAGATGCTTTCCCTTTCACAGTATTTATTTTGCCTTTCAGATGTTATTTACTCTTTCAGGTTCTCATACTAGCAAGACAATAAAATGTTTGCACATGTGAGTCTGATTTATTTCTAATGTTTTAAAACTATTTTTTTTTTTTTTTTGGTGAGGAAACTGTGAGAAACCACTACAACTTTCCTTCTTTTCACATCAAAGTCACAGGGCTTAGCATCAAGAAGGCCACCAGGGCTGACTTAGTAATTTTTCTCATTGATGAGACAAAAGATGCAATATCCAAAATTAAAGAAGGAAAGTTTTATTAAGCTCACAGTTTGTAGAAGTTTTAATTTATAGTCAGCTGACTGAAAGACAGAGTGGCATAGCAGACAAGTATTGCAGAAGAGCAAAAGTTTACTGTAGGCAGAAGAAAACAATACAACAAGGGACTACCACAGCTCTTTTCCTCTGTCATATGTTATCTAGGCTATTTAGTGCAGGTAGCACTCGTACTCTTAATTCTAGTGTTGTTGATCTTGTCATTGTACATGAGTCAGTTTCAGCAGTACACACTTTAGATTTAGCCACCTCTGAAAAATCCCCACCTATGCCCATAGGAGGCTTTAGAGGACATCTACATGCAAACCATATCATTCTGCCCTTGGCCCCCCAAAGTCCTGTGCATATCTCTTTATGCAAAAGGAATTTAGTTTATCTCTAAGAGTTTCCAAATTCTTAACAGATTTAGTATTGTTGAAAAGTCTAGGTCTAAATACTCCTCTGAGATTTAAGGCAAACTCTTAGCTACGAGTATCTATGTAAACGAAAAGAAATTTAAGCATTTTTAATATTAACGGCACACGGTAGGCATTTCTACTTTTAAAGTTATCAACAGGAAGATAGCAAAGAATAACAAAACAAAACCAAAATCTAGCAGGAAAACATTAATCCTGCAGTTCGATGTCCACCATCTGAGGCAATCTGTGGCAAGACACAAACTCTCAAGGGTTTGGGTGGCTCTTCCACTATAGCACTGTTGTTGGTTAGAGATCTCACAGTCCTTCTCTTGGGCTGATTATGCTTTCTCCTTGTGGCTTTTTTTCAGACAATCCAAGTTCTTGGCTTTGCTAAGCTTTTGGGGCCTCTACTCCACCTTTGGCTTTACTCTTACAGCTTCACACATTGCCATCTCACAAGCACATTATTTGCCCTTTCAGGCCTGTTTCTGAACTCTCGATTGAAGTCCTTAGACCTCACAGCTCTATTCAGTTTGCAGGGAAAAGCAGCACCACGTGGATGATGCCAAGGTCTGCCTTCAGCTTCTTCTGCTCTAGGCTCTAGGGGTCAAGTCTTGAGACTCTATGAATCAAGTCTTGAGAAACAACTTTTCTAGACCACTGATATTTTGGAAAATCATGCTTGAGTATTCTTTTTAAAGTCAAGTTTTTTTGTTTTGTAATTTTAAGCTGCAAAGGGTCTTTTTCTTGCTAGTTTGTTTAGCAACTGATTTCTCTTCTGTTTTATATTTGAAGACCATAACTTTACTGGAGCTTTCTTTTTGGCCAAATTCACAAGATTTTGAGTAGCACTTCCCAAGTCTGGTCTTTACCAATAGAAATTCTACCAGCCTTCTGGTCTCCTAAGCTCTGACCAGAATCTTCCACCAAGTACAGCCTCAGTCATCCCAGCTCTACTTTTTTCCATCCGGCATCTCCAAGACTTCCAACAAGCCTTTCCCAAAGGATCTTTACCCATATGTCAGGTACAGCCACAGCAACAGCCTCATTTTTGGAACAAAATTCTGTCTGTTACTTTTCTCTTGTTCCTGAGGCAAAATACCCAAAATCCAAAGTTAGAGGAAGAACAGTTCCTTCAGCTCACAGTTTGTAGAGGTTTTAGTCTAAAATTTGTTTGCTGTACGGAGAGTGGCTTGGCAGACAGGTACCGCAGAGGAAAAAGAATTTATGATGGGCAGAAGGTAGCAAAGCAACAAGGAATGACCGCAGCTCTTTTTATATATCTTATCTAAGCTATTTCAAAAAAGTAGCACTCACACTCTTAATCCTAGTGCCTTTAATCTTGACCTTGTACCATGAATCAATTTCAGTATCACACACTTTAAATTCAGCCACTTCTAAACAAGCCCCACCTGTGACTGCCGGCAGCTTTGGAGAAACACCCAAACAAGCACAAGCCATACCAAGGATTTTCTGGAAATGCCCTGTTATGTCCCTCCTTGTATGTGAATATGGACATGCATGTCTTTGGGTGACACTTCCAAAAATCATTTGGACACCTGTAGGTGCAGATTAGTATAACTACTATAATGTAATTTTCATGGTGGAAAGTACTATCAGTGTTACTTATGCTGCTTGGTTAGGGAAAAAAAAAGGATTTCTGAAACTATAAGTGATGCCTACACAACATGACAATGGTAGGTGAAAAAAGCTGTTTTCCATGGTAGTCTGAGTAGCCTCAACTTCACAAAATGGGATCTGGCTTCAGGAGAAACTCAGATCAGCATCTGTATTTGCTGATGAGAAAAAAAATATTAATCAAATGTAGGTTAACTTTACATTGTTTCTTCTTCAAACAAAACTTTCAGTTCTATTGTCTTTATGATTGTTTCATGTCCCCTCCCTCATCAGGTGTTAAAAGTCTTAACTGGGGTTAGTAGATGGAACCACTGTGAGATGATTAGGTTATGACGGAAAAGATCTTATGAACGAGATTAGTGCCTAATAATGGAATAACAATGCCTGAAGGAGACCTTTTTTATTTTGTTTTGTTTTAATGTATTTAGGACAGGGTCAACAGGGTCTCACTACACAGATCGAATTCATAGTGATCCTCCTGTTTTCAGCCTCCCAAGCGCTGGGATTATAGGCATGCATCACCATGCCCAGTCTCAATCTCTGTCTCAGCATGCACCCCAGGGGGCGAGTTCCTCACAGCACACTAGGGATTGAACCCCAGTCTCTGTGTCTGCCCAAGCAGGCACTCTAATCTGATGAGCTATCTGGCCAGCCCAGGACTCTTTCTTTTCTTCCATCTATGAGGACACAGTGAAGAAGTGTACCTTAAAACTATAGATATATTTGTTACTAAGCATAATTTCAAAGATTCTCTAGAAATGCTTTTGAAAAATATCACAATAGAAGATATTAAATATAGCTCTGATAGTCTCCATTGGAAGCATTTTTCCAACCTCAATACTGATTTTAAAACAAAAGTTTCTCTGGAAAAATTTTACATCCCAGAGTAACCACAGGATGCTTGATTCCTCTTGGATCTCAATTATCAGGACAGAAGTAGTCTCTTTGAAGTCTTCAAGACAAAGTGCCAAAATGAAAAAAAGAATCCCAGAATCTGTCAGAAATGATTTTCTCTCTTGCCTCAGTGGATTGAAAAAAAATCTACTGTAAGCAGACTTACAAAGAATAAACCCCTTATACTGCTCTAAATATGACACGTTGCCTCAGAACTTTCTAATCTTTCCCTTTGTATGTGAGTACACAGGTCCCCAGTGATTTCCAGGACAACCTTCTGCTCTTTCTGTCAAGCTAGATGGCCCTACCCTGTGCAATCTGTAAGAAGCCTTGAACTTTCACATAACAAGGCATGTACCTCCACTATAGTGGCCATCCTTTGGGATGCTCACTGCATGTTAGTCTTCCCTAACAGTCTAGACAATCTCTGCAGGTAGGAATTACCATCAGAAAACATTTAGTACTCCATGTAAACTCAGGACAGTACACATAGCACATGCTCCGTTAATTAATGAAGAAATAAATAGGCAAATTGTATATATCTCTATGCTTTATATTCTTTATCATGTTAATTACCATTTTTCAAGGTAAATGATCATATTTTGAAATTTTACAAAAGCTTCATTACATACTTCTTTAGGAAATAGTCCTCTTTGCAATTTTTAGATACCCTGATCTTTCTCATCAAAGTTTCAAATTATATCCCTTTATCTTTATAATGTAGAGTGATTCATCAATTTAAAATATTCAACCATGAAATAGGCTTTGTAGTTCAGCTATCTGGAGCACAAACAAGTCATGTGGTATTGCTACTAGGTTTGGGGGCATTGTAATTTCCCCCAGAAGTAATTTCTAGGTTCTTTTCTGTCCTGAATGAAGAGTTGGTAGAGAAAAGTGCAAACAATAGTGAAGTTTCACATTTATTAAAGTTAGGCAAAGAAATAGGTTCTGCAGAGCAACTTTGGACCAAGTAAAAACAGAAAATTAAGTATGCTGTACAAGCCAAGAGCTGGCATAGTAGTCTAGAGCTCAGCGTTGACTGTCATTGTGTCCCCCACTCTTCAGGGTAAGGTCAGGTCTAGGCTATCCTATCCAGAGCTGTTCTACTTCTCAGAAGAAGTTCACTTTCACAGCTCTTCAAACTGTTCTGCACAATTAACAAGTCATACCTACTTCCCCAGCCAGCTTTTACATATGCCCTAATCTTCTATCTCAGTATATATGCACAACTGTAAATAGCATTATTCCTTTGAGAGGTGAGGTCTGTCCTGTCCTCTTGAAGAACAGACTTGTAACTACTTCAAAGAAATAGGTCAGACTAAGTACGGTGGCATACTTGTAATTTGATTATGCCTGTAATCCCAGGTACATGGGAGGCTGAGACAGGAAGAACACCTAATGACTCAAGTCCATCCTGGGCTACATAGTGAAATCCTGTCTCAAAATAAAAATTAAAAGGGGCTAGAGAATATAGGTCAGTGGGAGAGTGGTCCTACGTTAAACCAACCTACAACTAACACACACACACACACACACACACACACAGAGGCATGCATGCACCAGGAGAAGTAGTACTATTTGTCTTCTGAGACTATGTCATTCAAGTACCTGGAGCTCTTGCCTTGGTCCCTGGAACACTTGTATGTGGAGCTCTCCAGAGCCATTTAATATACTGTATCACCACTGAGGCTTCTGTGTTGTGAAGATACTCAAACTATACAAAGTTTTAGGCAGACAGCCTCAGCAGAGCCATTGTTTGAAACATCTCAAATCAGACACATGAACAAGGAAAGCAGAAAACATTTCAGCCTTTCTAAGCAGATCCATAGACATTATGGAGCAGGAACAGAATGTTCCTCACTGTACCTATTTCAAAGCTCTGACTTGAATTTGTGTGCAAAATAAAATGGCCATTTTTACCACTAAATTTAGCAAAGTTTGTTGCAAAATAATTAATAATCAGAACACCACTCCTTTCCATACAATTATAACCTTTTACTTGGACTATTCCCATAGCATTCTTTCTGTCTTCTGCCTTCTTTTCTTTATTCATTCTTTAATTTTCCACCCAGGAAAAAAATCAGTTGCTATTTGTAATATAACAAGTTACAGTTTAACATAAACTGCTAGTATGTGACAATCAAAGATAAACATTAGAAAATGAAAATTATAAATGTATCAAAACATGCTGGGTGATATAATTATAAAATTATAAGGGGCAAAAACAACAAACAAAAGACTGCAAAATAAAGTTGTACAAAGGCCTATAAACACATGGAAAGATGCCATAAGAGAGGTCATACAAGTAAAAAAGTAAACATTAAGATGACAAATTTAGGACTGGCCAGATATCTCAGAAGATTAAAGCACCTGCTTAGGCAGATGCAGGGACTAGGAGGCTTAATCCCTGGCCTGCTGTGTCACCCCCCCTCACTGGATGGGAGGGGGTTTAAGATGGCGAGTGAGACTGGACAAGGTGGTGCGCACCTGTAATCCAAGCGCTTGGGAGACTGTAAACAGGAGGATCACTACAAGCTGGATCTTTGTAGTGAGACCCTGTAGACCCTATACTAAATACATAAAAATAAAGATGACAAATTTAAAGCCAATAATAACAAGAGTCATGTTATATGAAAATAATTTAAAACAATCAGTTAAAGGCAGTAATTTTCAGATTGCATGATAAAGCAAGGCTAGAGTAGTTGGTATGCATAAGAAACTCATTTTAAATATTGAAAAAATGCCAAAAGTATAAAATGAAATAAACAACAGAAGACTAAACAAAAGAAATATGGAATATTACTGATAACAAATAGATTTCAGAACATAATTGTTGTCAGTAATAGATGGAGACTTTTAATAATGATAAACATGTGGGTAACTAATAGTCAAGTTTCAAACACAGGAAGTAAGCAGGGTGTGGTGACACTCACCTGTACTCCCAGCACGTAGGAGGTTGACACAGGAGGATTGCTGTGAGTTTGAGGTCAGGCTGGACTACACAGGGATTTCAAGGCCAGCGTGAACTACACAGGGAGAGCCCATCTTAAAACCCTTGCCTGTGGATTTGTTTTTATGTATGTCCTTCCTCAAATTGAGGAAATTCATTTGTATTCTTACATTGGCAAGTAGTTTTATCATGAAAGGGTACTGGATTTTTTTTCAAATGCTTACTTTGAATCCATGATGTTGATCATATGGTTTCCACCTTTGGTTCTACTAATAGGGTGTGTTATAATGACCAATGCACATATATTAAGCCAATCTTGCATTTCTGGGATAAATCCAATTTGGTCATGGCATATAATCTTTTTGTTATGCTGCTGGGTTTTCTAGTATTTGAAGGATTTTTGCATCTGTATTAATAAGGAATGTTGGTCTATTGTTTTCTTTTGATACTTTGTTCTAGTTTTGTTACCAAGTAATATTGATCTTATAGAATAAAGTGTGAAATGCTCTCTCCTATTTTGGGGAAGAGTTTGTGAAGTAGTATTAATTTTACTTCACATATTTGGTAGAATTTACTGTGAAGCTACCTTTGTAAGGTTTTTTAAAAAAAATATTTGTTGCATACTTGTCTCTTCAGATTTTTAATTTCTTATTGAATTGGGTTTTCTAGTTTTTCTAACAAATTTTCCAGTTCATACAAGTTATATAGTTCTACATTTGACATAAACTGTTCACAGTATATTAGGCCTGGGTCTAAAGTGTTCCCCAAAACTCCCACCTTTGGAGGTGAGGCCCTGGTGTGAAGGGCGGTCACTGGTGGCATGACTTGGATGGCCTTGTTCTCATCCTTAGTGTGAGAACATCCCCATCTCCTCTTCTCTCCTGCTTCCTGGCTCCCCTGGGATGAGCCCCTGTCCTCCATCAGGCCCTTCCTGTGGCTTCGGCCTTGGAGTCAGCCCGGATTAAGTCCTCTCATAACAGTGTGCCACGCATTCAAGCTGGAGGTGCTGTGAATTGGACCCAAGGGTTAGAAAGTGACTAATACAAAATTGCTTATGATTCCTATAGTTCTTTTTATTTCTTTAAGCTAATAATGTCTCCTCCATCCTTGTTGTATCTAGTAATTTTAGTTCATTCATTCATTCAGTTGCAGTATGGGAATTAAACCCAAGCTCTTCCCACCATGCTATAATCCATTTTTTATTTTGAGACAGGCTCTTTGTAAATTGCCCAGGCTGGGCTCAAACTTGTAATCCTACTACTTAAACCTGTCTCCAAAAGTGCTGGTATCGCAAGTATGTGTAGCTACGCCCTATTCTTCTTATTTGTTTTGTTTTGCTCTGTTTGTTCTTATTCTTGCAAAAAACAAATATTAATCAAAACAACAGACATACAATGATTCAAAAATATGCCTTTAAATTTAAGTTTAAAAACACAGATTTTTATGTTAATTTTTGTAGTATTTATAGTAAAAACCTTAAGCTTTTCAGGATACTGACCAGTTGTGGGGAAAACAAAGAGGAATGAAGATTCAAATTCATCTATATACCTATAGTTCTTTTAAAAGATGTTTGCACTGGTGGCTAAAATTATCTTCTTTGTATTTTTAAGCTTAGTAAAATATTTTACAATTAACCTAAGTATCAAATTGTATTACTCCCTTGTGTAAAACTCTTTAATGACTTCCCATTACACTTAATAAAAGTCAGATCTACTACCTCTGGCCCTATGTGATCTGATTCTTACTTCTAAAACTTTGCCTTCTGCTGTTCTCCTTTTTGGAGAGTAGCCCAGCTCCTGGTCATCTTTTGCAGGAACAGTTCTTTCAGTTTCCTGTTCTGTCCTGGGTACTTGGCATAGCTGGTGCATTCAGCTTTTGTCTTATGTGTCTTTTCTCTTTTTCAGTTTCGTTTTTGTTGTTGTTGTTGTTGTTGTTGTTAGTATATGTTTGCAATAAATAACGATTCCATTTATCTTGGAGAATTGGTGCATATACATATTACATATTAATAATTTTTGCTTCCACTTCTCCTTCCCATTTTTCTGTGTCCCCCTCTTCCTATAACCCCTACTTATCTCCACCACGTCTCCCTCATTATCAAATGTCTTCGTAGTGTGGCCCTCTCTGACCACTATGTTTCACTAAGCTCGCTGCACATTTATCACTGTTGCAAGTTTCCTTCCTAGTATTTCTTTTCATAGAATGAAGTCCCCCACCCCTGTCTGTCCTCCTCATTCCTGTAATCTCTAACAATAGTCTACCCTTCACACTTCTCTAGTCCTAGTCTCTGGTGTTATGACTCTCAAGTGCTTAGTGCTTACTGTTTATGGTTCACTGTAATTCAAAGGCTCCAAATCTAAGGCCATAACTTTAGCATGTAAGGCATGTCACGTATCTTCATTTTCTAGTTAACCTTAATCCCACATTCCACGTGGATAGCAGGAGTCTGCATGGAAAGCCAGGAGATGACTTCCAAGGTGAAGCTGGAGACTAGAGCCTCTCCAAAGATCAGAAGTGCGCCTTCCTTCTTCACTTCCTCTTTATACCATTTAGGCAACAAGTTCATCTAGGGTCGATCTTCTATCTTCTGTAAATCCCCTCTGCTACACTCAGAATTGAGCAGATTCAATTTAGTTAGGCATTTCTCACTCAAGTTGACACAATGAGTTAATTACCAAACCAAATCCTGATCTGTCCTCAAATTCATAGGCTGTGGGACTCCCAAATCTCCACTGGTGATCAGTTTCTCTCTCCCATGAGGCCTTCCATCTATCTCCCTGACCCGAGTTAACACTGACCTTCACAGGAACTGTTCTTTTCCCCTCCTCAGTAGGATAAAATAATGTAATAAAATTATTTAAGGATAATCATTTACAAGTGACGAGATTATTTACTACAAACAACTTTGACACAATCCTTCACTGAGATAAGTGAGGGGTTACCTGTTTAAAGTAGCAACGGATCATAAAGTGTCAGAGGAAGAAGCACAAATTAATATCTCAAAAATCTATTCTTCTGTAGGGAAAAATAAATGACCAGAGATGATGAGTATATCCCAGTCATGAAAGCTAATGATTTCCTTATTATCACAGCCATTTATTCTCTGGGCTGCCTTGACATTTGCATACCTATTTTTCATAAGACCTTTCAAACACTTGTGGGGAAGATTGCTCATAGTATAAAGACAAAAACCTTGACATTTGAGGTATTGGTGATACCACAGAATTTAATCCCAAGCTTTTAATCCAACTATACATCCTCCGACTCTAGGCAGTAATTTTGAATTTTGGCTATGTACTAAAACTATCCAGGAAAAATGAGTGTTATATCATTCCATAATGACTATATCTAAATCGCTGGATGTGGGTCTCAGGCCCCTGTACTTATTGGAGATCTCCAAGCACAACAAGAGTTAAAAAAGAATGCTTGCAAATTTCCAGCTACCTTGGACTTTTCTCATCTTTTCCAAAGTAGAATGACTCTTCCTAATCTTTGAAACTAGGTTAGCAAACATTGTCTTTCGGCTGTTTCCATAATTGACTGACAAGCAATCTTCATACTTCATCCTAACCCTTCTCTTTGGGGAACTCCTCCCTGAATCAGCAAACTGTGTCAGTCTCCCTGGACTATGCTTTCTTTGCTTCTACTATATTTTTAGAACAATTTTCATGGCTTGTAATTATTCATCTTGTATGACTTTTTCTTAATGTCTCTCTCTTCTTAGATAAAGCTCATAAGGGTAGAGAATATTATAAATTTGTCCATAATTATATGTAGATATTGGAGCAAGCATAACAGCAAAACAATGAAGTTTGTAGAATGAACACATAAATGAGCACATGAATTGATGCACACTGTAAGCTGTGAGTACTGCACTTGGTGTGTGATACAGACAAAAATTTATAATTTCTTTCTTTGATGAAGTTTGGAAAATCTTGAAAATGCTTTCACAGCCTCACTTTCAAATATTTTATGATTTTAAGCTCCTACACTAACCATGTTAGTGAATAATTTCAGAATTTATGAGAAAAGCTTGATATTTTAATTATTGTAGTTTATTTTTCTAACTCAAATTAATAAAGAAAACTTAGTCTTGTGAATAGAGACAAAATCTTGGAATGTCACTGAACAAAGAAACAAATAATTTTCAATGTCTTACAAACTACAATATTTGTAGCTAGGTGTACAAGTCATCCCTTCAAGCACCAAAAAACATGTCAAAACACAATTAGAGTATCCTCTCAAGGAATTTCCTAGGAGATAGAAACAGAGATACCGGATTCTACAACACGGCGTTTTGATCATTTATTTACTAAAAAAAAGAGAAAAAAAATCTCAGTTCAGATGCACTGTGGGTTTTCAGTGAGGTCCTGGCTAATCCGAAGTATTTCCTTTACAGTTTTATAGACATGCCAAAAATCCTTTATTAGAATAAAATCTATAGAATGTTACTTCCATATCTTCTTTAAGATATTTTAGCATTGAGGGACCATAGTATACAGTTCAGATTTTAAGTACAGAAAATATTTAGCTCTATCTACAAATTTAGTTTAATAAGCTGTCTGGATGATAAAAGTGTAATTTATAAATTGCTTAATGTTTTAGTTCTTAGGGTTATTTTTTTTTCATAGTTATCCATGTATTTGCCTTCATATGTGAGTTTCCCAATTGTAAAGCCTGTGGTACTTATATTAGAATCCATATAATACTAATTTTGTTTCCTTTAAAGATCACGGCTAGATGTCTCAGTTCTTTGTAGACACAAGTATGTATCACTATTGGACGTCTAAAGAGACATGACATTGATCTCATCACTAAATAGCTGTCTCTAATGTCCTCCTCAGAGCCACACTGGTGAGTGCACAGGGCATGGTGATCCCCACCCCCAGCTCAGAAAAGAGATAGTCAGGTATTCACCAAGCTTCCTAACACTCACTTCACTCTTAGATGCTTGCTGAAAGAATTTTGCAAATCATTCTTGAGACTTTGTTACTTAGTTGAGCATAAAGTTGATCTATTTGCATTGATAAGAGGTCATTTTAAGCCATCATTATAGGACAAACATTGGGTATTTGTCATATGCCAGACACTGTGGCATACTGGAAAGCAGAAGGGAAGTGAATTCCATGGTTTCAGCAATAAAAAAAATTACTTATACAACTTGATTTTGGAGAATTCTTTTTTAAAAGAATATTTTTTTTATTTTATGTATTTAGCATAGTGTCTACAGGGTCTCACTACATAGAGGAGACACGTAGTGAGTCTCCTGTTTTCAGCCTCCCAAGCACTGGGATTACAGACTCATGCCACCATGCCCATTCTCAGTCACTGTCTCAGCACACTCTGGGGACAGGGATGGCATGGAACACCCAGGAATGAACCCCATTCATGTGCCTGCCTAAGCAGGTACTTTAATCCACTGAACTGTCTGGCTGGCCCTTATTATTTTTTTTTTTAATTTTTAAAAGAGAATACAAATTAGAATTAAAACAAAAAAATTAAAAGTGACATCTTTATTCCATAACACTTTTGTATTTTTATTTTATTTTATTTTTTATTTATTTACTTATTTATTTTAAGTAGGAAGTGCTTTATTGTGACTTGTTCCCGCAGGGCAGATGTGCAGGATGCATCAGTGTCCTGGGACACCGGAGTAGCAGAGAAAGCGGAGGCCTTCATGGAGTGGGGTTTCATGGTCGGGAATAAAAGTACACAAGAGAGTCGGATTCTGTATCCAACCCTTCCTAAAGCAGTGGGTCCCAAAGAGGACTTTGTTCTAAGAAACAGGTCTTTGGGAGTTGTATACTCTCACCCCATTTTGCACAGAGGAGCGTGGATACTTAGTGAGCAAGGCACCTACCATCTGCTTCTCTCCACACAGGTCTTAGATATAGGGAGCAATGTCTTCTTCTGTCCACTTCTCCCTTAAGGAGGACAGAGCATTAAAACGTTCCTGATTTCCCTCAGGTAAATCATCCACCTTCGGCTAAAATATGATTTCTGGCCTTGAGTGTCTCTCCACCAGCGCTAACCCCTTGAGCTGGTCCAGACTGATCACCATCCCTTCAGGGACACTCTGCTGCCACACTGCCTGGAACTCAGCCAGATTGAACTTCACTGCATTCTGCAGCAGCATCTGGGCAGTGGTGCGACAAATCTTATCAGGGCTCAGCTCAAAATAAACTTCCCCCTCATCTATATATTCCCGTCCATAACACTTAAGACAGTGCTGTATCATTTCCTCTGGCTCCAGTGGACCCAGCTCCTGCAGGCAAACATTCAATGGGACTTTGCCAAGACCAGGTTTCCGAATCCACAAGCTGAGTTACATGATTCAGAAGTTTCATCTCATAATCAAGCTCAAGAATGCTCCAGTAACCTCCAATCTCGCAGGCATTGAGAACTTCCACATGGGCTATTATTTCTTCTTTGCTTGCCTGAATGACATCAAGCAGATCCTCAGTTGTATACTTGGAGTGACTCGAATCCACCTCTTCTGGGCTGTCAGGCCCTTCATAGGTGTTTTCCATCAGAAGGCCCCTCAGTTTCTGTAGTTTCGGTCTGCACTGCCTTAATCCCCAGTAATTATTGGCAAAACCAAAGATCTCAGCATGGATCAAGTCAGGCGGCTGGAGCTGCTCAGGTGTCTGGCAGCCGGGGACACACAGAAGCAGGTTGGAGGTGTCGGCTACCTTCAGCTCTTACGTTCCATCCTCACTGCAAAGCACGACCTGCTCATCTTTCTCCTCACTCATCACGAAGCTGCGCCCCACCTCAAGGTGGCGGCACAGCGCGGGCTCGAGCTCCTGCAGGCAGCTGGGCGCGCCGGGCCTGAAGTGCAGGCTGAGCGCGGTGGGCAGCAGCTCTGCCGCGCGCAGCTTAGCGGCCTGCAGCGTCCATAACACTTTTTTAGTAGAAGGAAGATAATATTTGTTGGAATCTAGATATTTAATACTAGATATTTTATAAACCTTAACAGATCCAATTCTATGCCTCAGAGCCACTCTCTGGGATTAGAAATACATTACCTTCATTTTGCAGATGAGGAAACAGAAACACAGATGGGTTAAGCCACTTGCCCATGTGTGAGTGGCAGAATTTAACCACACTGCCTTGGGAAAGTCCTCAGAAGGGAAGAATTCGGAAAAAATGTCAAGACAGGGGGCCCACATCAGCTTGCTGGAAGATTACTCCACTGAAGAGTCAAACAAAAACACTATTAAAAATATGAGAAAGGAAGATATTGATAACACCAGCGCATGGGGAAACATAGATGCTTTTCCAAATAGCAGAGGGGTAAGCTTGAATATCATGCCTACATCTAGTACTCTGAAAAATTATTACAAAGACAACAATAAGCAATGTTAATTATCATAGCTCTCTTACTAACTTGTTTTGAAGCTCCACTTTATTGTGGGTTTTTTTTTTTCTCTTTAAAATAAAAAAGAAAGCACACCTTTGCCAGGCGCCCTTCATTAGTGAGTTGCTCACCACTCTTCCCTTCCACGCCTGTGTGTTTTAATGCAAGCAGTTCCTTTGTATTGCGAGCGTGACACCCATTTTTCTGCCATTTGTATAGAGTCACTTAACAAGGAAATGATGCAAATATTTGTCCCTGGGTGCTAGGCACATTGTATTTCAATCTGAGATCTGTGAATAGTAGCTTATGAGCCAGCTCTAATGGTACCGAGCATCCTTCCCCAATCTAAATTCACATCAGTCCCATTTTCAAATGAGTGAAATGGGAAGCTGAAGTTAGCCAGTCAGAGCTTAGCACCTCTGATTTATGGTCAGAAGTATCTTAATAGGATCATTCATTTTCCTTCGCTCGTTCAGAACATCTGATGTTACAAGTTTCTAGAAATGTTCGTGTATCCTCTGGTTCTGCAAAAATATAATCTTTATCTTCAAAAGTGACCTTCAAATGAGCAGGAAATGAAAGCCGGCCGTTCTTCCGCAGTCACCTTGCTTGCTTTATTGATGTGTCATAATGGAAATCTCAAGAGCCAGAAATCTCAGGATTATTATGATATTTTAATCTTTTTAGGTTAAGTTTAAAAGTGAAGGTATAGGGCAAAAAGCATTAGTTTAAGGCCTGGCTTTATGAATGATCTCTTTCTTGCCCTTTTTCTCCTTGGTCAATTGCTTTAAAGAATGTGGGTCCCTGCAAATCTTCAATTTCTAGGCTTTGGTGATCTTGGTTTCTGTTTCACATACCTTTTCTGAGTGACCTTATTTACAGAATTGGTGTAGCAATGCTAAGTCCCCTTTCCAGTCCACTCCCTGATCCTCCCTCATCTTTTCTCACCAGAGCACCTCAGGACTAGGTCTTTTGTTTCTGCTGCTTATTTTTAAAACATTTGCAAAGAAGAGTAACTGCACTCTTCTTAGCAGTCTCCACCCTTAAAGGAGTCCTGTATTTAAACATCTGCTTTGTTTAGTCTGAGACTCTCCACGGCAAGGTATGGAGGATTCCATACGCTGTTTCCTGAGTAGCATAGAATTGTTCATTGGCTTGCGCAAAGGCTACAATCAAGCTGTTATTCTACTTCCTGAGCGTGAGCTCACAGCATATCTTTCTACAACATGTGTTCTCAGGATTGGCACTCCAAAATGTTCTTTGGTTAGGATGAACTCTTCCTCAATCAGGGTAATAATTTTGCCTCTGAGATAGAAACAACTGCTTGGGGCCTGGCGAGATAGTTCAGCAGACTAAGCACCTGCTTAGGCAAGCACAGGGACCAGAGTTCAATTCCTGGTACCGCATGCTGTGCCAGCCCCGCTCTCAGGTGCACTGAGCCAGCGACCTGGTCCGGGAGTGGTGGTGCACATCTGTAATCCCAGCACTGGGGAGGCTGAAAACAGGAGGATCACTATGAGTCTGAGCTACATAGTGAGGCCCTGTACCAAATACATTAAAAAAAAAATTGCTTTGTTCTAAATACATGTCAAAGAAAAAAATAACACCACTTAGGATGAATTAATGAATTTACAGAGTTCCTCCAGCAAATATAAAAATAATCATCTACTAGTATGTGTTAGTCCCAAGATCAGCCCCAAAATCATGGGGTTTAGCTGTATACTGAACTTATCTGAGACTACCAGATTATTTTTTGACAGCCACATTTTTGAAATACCTTCTCTCACTTCACATGTTCTTTCAGAAAAAGAAATATTGACTTTGTTTTTATTTACTAACTCAATTCTTATTGTGAAAAAACCAATATAGAAATGTGAAAATTGAGCAATGCCTATCTCCTACTTTATAGATAGGCATCTCAGAGTTTAGGGTTTGTTTTTTCTTTCCTTTTGTGTATTTGGTACAGGGTCTCGCTATGTAGCTCAGACTCATAGTGATCCTCTTGTTTTCAGCCTCTCCAGCGCTGGGATTCCAGGCATGTGCCACCAGGGTGCCCTGGGGGTGGGGCCAGTATGGCATGTGGGACAGGGGATCTTCAGAGTTTAATTTTATTTTTATAGGTCTTATATAGGAAAGTAGATGTATTGATATGGTATTCAAGTACATTTAATAAATACGTAAGGAAAATGTATTTTCATCCTGATATTTGTAATTTTTCTCCAGCTTTATAATTTCCATCATTTTTTTTAATGCTGTAGATGTAAAAACACTAGGAGATCTGTTCTGGGAAGGGGGAGGGCCCTGACATCTCAGCTTAACACTTGGCCTGAACTGGATAGATTGAACATCTGACACATTACAGTCTTAGGCCTCAAGGAGATATTTTATGATTAGATTTAACAGACCACACACTCTTTCCTTTAGGGAGGTCATAAAATTCCCAGATTATGGGAGCAGATCTCATGCTTAAGTATTCAATTCTCTATTTTAAGCTTGGTTTTTCTTTTATTAAGATCTATCAATGGTACTTTCACTAAGTTCCCTTTTATGGCTCCAGACTTCTTTTTGACACATTTGTTTTCAAAATCATCTGATGGTTTTGAGGAGATAGATTTCCCATATAAAAGAATACATACAATAAGGAAAATTTTTGTTACTGAAAATACATAGGTGAGAGTTAATGAGCTTGTTTAGATAAACTGATAAGGCCAAAATATATAGTAGCTCAGTAATAATCATAAAGCCAATGGGCAATTTCCTTAGAGTACAAAAGTATCTTTTCTAATTGATAATGAGGTGAAAACAAGAATCTGACTCAGGCTCTTTCTTACTGATAAAATAAAAGAATCTAGGAAAGACTGTTTCACTCATGTATTAATATGATATAAAGTCACATCCAATTAGCAGAGATAAATCCAAGGTCCTGTGCTTCCAGCTGACAGAAAAGTCATGAATGAGAGGATTTGGGGCTTTATTTGCTACTGAAAGCTGCTTGAGATTAGGTGTTCAGTTCCCCCAAGTCGGATTTCAATCTTTGCTCTTCTGAGTCTCTGGTTGTCCAGGCTGGTTACTTTCAGTCAGGTGCTTTCCGTGGTTAGAAACCTTGAGTTCAAAACAGTCAGGGCACAGCATATGTACCTGCCCTCCCATTGTTTATGTTTACTAGTTTGGTCGAGTTTCTCACTTTTCCATAAACAGGAATATAATTGGAATCTGGTAGAGTTTCACTTTCTCTTTTCTCTTCAAAATCAGAGTCAATAGTCAGCAGTTTGCACTGCCATAAATCTTGTTATTGTTTATATCAACTCCTCCTTTCTAATGCTATTAGAACCATGGGTGGACATAGACCCTGGAGATTGCTCATCTTAAAGCTCTAAAGCTGCACCACTTTTATGACAACAATAAAGCCCTGAGCTATCACTTTACCCGTACGACTGTTACCATGAATACCAGCATTTCTTTCCTGCTCATTCCCCTGCCCTCCTCCCACACTTGATGGTTGGAAAAAAAAAATACATATTTGGGCAAAATAAGGGTCTAATGATTATTCTTCATTGCACTATCTAAATGGTGGCTGCCTAATGGAATCCATATTTTTTGGCCAGGCATACAGTTTTCATGTCCCTTCCTTAAGACTTCATCTCATTATTCAGGATGAAAACAAGAGAGATTTTTTTTTTAAAGTGTGGATTTCTTCTTAATAAGGAGACAGTTGTGTCCTGAGAGCGCCCAGGGTCTGTAACATGTGTCCTCCACAGACATCAATGCAAGACTCACTGCTGAGAGTCCAGGTTGCAAGGCACAGGCGAGACAGGAGCTCCTCTGTTCTTCAGTTTGTTCATGGGAACAGTCACATCTACCTCACAGAACTGCTGTGGGCACCAAATGCAACAGGGGATGCAGAAGTCTATCACGGGCATCTGAGTACAGCAAAGACATCCAAACTTAATGAGTTGTTGATTAAAAGAAAAAGATGGGAAAATAAGCCAGGTGTGATAGTACAGGCCTGCAATTTTAGCACTCTGGAAGCCAGAGGTAGGAGGATTGCAAGCTCTCATTCAATTTGAGTAATTCAGCAAAACCCTGTCACAAGATTAAAAAAAAAATACTATATATAGTAATTAAAGGTAGGAGATTTAGCTTATTGTGAAGACCTAGTTCGATCACCAGCATTAGAAAAAAAAAGGGGGACTGGCCAGATATCTCAGTGGATTAAAGCACCTGGTGAGGCAGATGCAGGGGCCAGGAGGTTTGGTCCTGGAATGCCATGCCAGCCCCACCCCCAGGGGACACTGAGACAGCGATTGAGCCTGGGCATAGTAGCACACACACCTCTAATCCCAGAGCTTGGGAGGCTGAAAACAAGAGGATCACTACAAATCTGATCTTTGTAGTGACCCTGTAGACCCTGTGCTAAATACATTAAGAAAAAAAATGTGTTGGAGTCCACAGTTTCTCAGATGGTCCAGTGATCTTTGAATGCAAAGACTGGTATTAGGGAATAGCTTCACAAAAATAGAACTTCTTTAATTTTCATGCTATAATAGAATAAGAAGTATGATTATCTTCATTTTACAAACGAGAAAAATGTTTTAAAAAATTATGTCACTTGCTCTAGGCTCCATATCAAAAGCTTTTTGATTTTGACAGCTTAGGTATTTTGCCTTGCCGCCTCCAGAGAAAGGCAAGGATTTATGTGGGAAATTCATCCCGAGAAAGGTCACATGTTCTATAATGTATGTTCTCTTGCATTAACACTTTGCTCCATCCTAGAACTGTGTTAATGGTATCTTAAATTTTGTTCTGTTGTTTCCCTACTAAAATAAATCCATGTTTAAATTTTCCTGTGCAAAAAAAAAAAAAAATGCATTGAGAAGCAGGATTCATAAATAGAGGAAAATAGGACAAAGAAACTTACCAAGTGACAAGGTCACTCACATCTTCAGAATGAAGCTCCCTCTTTATAAGTACAAAACAAGTAAAGCAGTTTTTTAAATGAAATTTATTAAAACTTACCCTTTCCATGGATTCATAAAAAAACTGAGAGTCAAAATCTACTGGCTTGCCTATCCAAAAATGATTTCTAAAAATGTTTATATTTAAAATTTTACTTGGAACAATGCTGTGGTTTTTTTTTTTTGACAAGTAAATTTATATACAAATAAATACTATCATGGGGCTGGGGAGATGGCTCTGTGGAATAAGCGCTTCCCTGGCAAGTGCAAGGGCCTGAGTTCAATTCCTGGTTCTGCCAAAAAAAAAAAAAAAAAAAAGAAAGAAAAGAAACAAATAATTGTTTAATCAATTACAATTGATTGTATAATCAGCAGGGATGTTAAAATAAATAACAAAATAAGTATATAGGAAATTTTGGGTCATTTTTGTTGTTTGAAACTTTTGTAGAAGTTATTCAGTATAACTTCAGTTTCTCTATCAATGTGGCAAATTGCTAACCTCAGAAAAAAAATATCCCAGTATCTCTGGTTTTGTGGATGGGTTAGCTCAAAGAGTTAGTATATAGCTGAAATTTCCGAAATTTGAAATACACATTTTTCTGGGTAATATTTTTAGAAATGCAATGCCATTGTTTAAGGAAAGTCCAAAATTTTACTTATAATAAAGCAGGAGTTCCAGTTCTAATCCAGTAGTAACAAACACTCCAACTTCTCACACTCTTCACTGCCTCAGAGGAGAACCTGAGAGGAAACAGATTGAGAGGATAGATATTTTGGGGGATCCAGTGACTCCTCTATTATTATGTTAGCAAAATAAAGTATTACTCGAAATCACTTTCTATATGTAACTGGGGAACAAAGACATGGTGCCCATCAAAGCTGAGGGCTTGCTTCTTCTGATAACTTCCTCTGCATATAAATTGCTCTTAAGCTAAGTGTTTATTACTTGGGGATTCACTGTTGGGATGTCTGAGCCTCCTGTTCACAGGGATGGGTATGCTAACGAGTGTGTTGGAATATTGATCTCCCCAAGTTCAGAGTTTTAGAAATATAGACCTTCATGTAAGTTATTACTTTTGAAACAGAATAATGTCTTAGGACTTTATTTATTTATTTTTTCCTGTAGTTGGGACAGGGTGTACAAGGTCTCGCTATATAGGTCGGACTTGTAGTGATTATCCTGTTTTCAGCCTCCCAAGTGCTAGGATTACAGTCATGCACCACCACGCCCAGTCTCAGTGGCCCTCTCAGTGCACCCCAGGGGTGGAGCCAGCATGGCAGGCCTGGCATCGAACACTGGTCACTGCAATCTGCCTGAACAGGTGCTTTAGTCCACTGAGGTATCAGGCCAGCCCTATCTTAGGACTTTAAATGACCACTCAAAAGCTATATAACTCTAGGGGCCTGGAAGATGGCTCAGTGGAATAAGCTCTTCCCTGGCAAGCACAAGGGCCTGAGTTCAATCCCCAGTTCCACCAAAAAAAAAAAAAAGCTATATAACCCTCAATAATAAAATTTTAATGGAAAAATAAACTACAATCATTCATTTTGTATAGAAAAAAAATCTATCACTTAACATCTTCTAGAAACTTCTTTATGCTTGAATAAAGCACATTCAAAATTTTACTTAGATACTCTGAAGATTTACACTCAGCAGATGGTTCCTAAAATAGAGTGAATTAAAACTTACTGGTCTCCAAATGAATATGTAAAGTTAAACATCAGTTTTATGTAACCTTTAGTAAAAAAGTGAAAACTTTTAGAGTTAGCCCAAATGTCAGAGTAGAACTAAAGCCTTACTCATACTCCCCTCTACCACCCTCTCTTTATCAGAGACCACACATGTGAATCCTAACTAAAAGGGAAATTGATTCCTATGGCAATAATAGCAGAATAAGTGAATCATATTATTATGTGATTATCCTGTGCTAGATTTGAAATATATGCCATTCCATCTACATTATCTAAGCCCATACCTGCCAGCAGGCCAAGCCAGACCCTTCTCAGGCTCTGAGATGACTTCTAAGGGACTGTGGGAGGTAAGACATGGCCACATATGAAGTAACCTTATCCCAGTATTCGGATCTTTGTGTTTCAGAGAATTAACCAGATTATAGGTCATAATCTAAAAGCTCCCCTGCTAGTGCCCTGCTTGACTTCCTTCCAGATGAAATCTCTTCAAACAAATCCTGGATCACAATGATATTCTGTTTTGTGTCTGGAGCCAAAGAGAGAAAAAAATATGCATACAGAAAGACAAGTATCCGCCAAGGGTAAAGAGCTAGATTGATGAGGTTCTGCGTTTATCACCTCTGGAAAAAAAATTGTTCCTGTAAAAGAAGCCAATTGCAACATTTAGGATGAAGTAATTCATCTAGTGATTCTTCTTCCATTTGAACTTTTCATTTCCTTGTGCTTTTTTATGGATGCCCAGTTTGAATGTGTCTAGATAAGGACATGACTTATTTATTGGCACTAAGAGCTTTTTATAAATTTAATATAATTTATGGATTTTTAATAATCCCTCTAATTGTTTCTTTACATGAGTTACCACTTTTTTTAAAAGCCAAATTTCATTTGCTTTATGACAGCAAATGAGCGAGAGAAAAATTAGGGTTTAGAGGTTTAGAAGAAAGTTATCCCACTTGGCAGTATAAGCGTATCTTCTCACTCATAAAATACTACTGATGGGGACACCCTATTATTTCTCAGGGGTTCATAAAATGGGCAGAATTCAACTGCTCATTTTTTTTCTCACAGGATGCAGACAGGATATTTATGGGAAAGCACTCTCAAATATAAATATATAAATAAATACTTCCTTGGAAAGGTCTAGGGTAAAGCAGTTGTAATCAACTACGCTTTCTAAATGCCCTCAATTTTTCAAGAGCAGTTTTGTTATCATTTACAAAGGCATTTCCCCCCGAGGGTCCAACTTTCTAATGCAATGATTATTTGCTAGCATCTTGTAGTTTTTCAAATTCTAAATGCCTCAGAACCTGATTTAGACCAAATAATCAGTTGACTTTTTAAGATAATGCCAAGAACATTAACCTACCACAACAGGTTGTTGGTTTCTAGGTTCAAGGGCTCTGAACTAGAAAATGCTGCTTCCTCTTTTATGTCTCTTAGCTGCACATCACAGATGCCTGTCCTGGCCTTGCTTTCTGATTGTCGTGTTCCTATCTGACAAATTTCAAAGGCTGATACCATGCTTTAGTCACCCTCAGGAAGAACTGTAACTCTGTCAAATCTGACACCGAGGCTGGCAAGGGACGGAACAGGTAGGAAGCTGCCTCCACAGAGAATGGGAGTTTCACCATCTGAATGCCAAGGCCCTGCCTTTGCTGAACTTGCCTGGTTCTCCAGGGCTTCAACTGCACCCTGAACTTCTGGCCTGTCCATTGCTCCTTGTGTTCTCCTCCTGCTCTGACAAGTTAAACTCCTACTCCTTCGAAACTTCTGTTTAATAATCATTTTATTGAGATATGTTTGGCATATGATACGACTATCTCAATTGATCTATACAATTTGATAAACTTTGATAAACGCATACAGTCATGTTCCCCTCACTCCCATGAAGATGGACGATTCCATCCCTTGGGAAACTTCCTGTGTTTCGTGCAGTAGAAGCCTTCTGATATGCAGCTCTCATTACTTTCCCTGATTGTGGTTTAGCCTTTTTAGAATGTCGTACAGGTACTGCATGCTATATACCCTATTGTGTTTGAATTATTGCACTTAAAATCTAAAAACATCATTATTTTAGATTCATATTTAGGATAGTTAAGTTTTTTAATATTTCCTTTCTTCTGAGTATACACCCTAATACATTTATTTATTGACAAATTGACAGATTCATGCTGACTTTACCCCACATATTCCATCTCCTGTGAAACTGATTGGGAAGTGGATCCCTTAAATTGCAAATATTTGGTCCAAAAACTTTTCTAATTAAACGCATCTATAGTTAAATGTAATAGAAAAGGCACAAAGAATTAGAGAGGGCCACAGGGTCCACACAGGTCAAGTACATTTCCTTGTACACATGCCCTTTGGGGAATGAGAAATTATTCAAGTGTGGGAAATTAATGCCATATTGGAGAGCTGTAAAGTTCACTCAATAGCTGAAAGAACAAAAACCACAACAATTGTGTGTCTCTATGGCTGTGCCTACCTCTTCAAGGTGAACACACCTCCTTTCCACTTCTGTAGTATCTGGCAACCTTCCTGAGCTTTGTACCTGTGTGTTCTACTGGCTGCTTAGTGACAAGGGGTTTCTGCAGCCACTTAAACATCACAGGTCCCTTTACATTTCCTTCACATATACCTAACTGTTTACTTTGTTTTCTAGCTACATCAATGTTGACATTTTAAAATCTGGTGATCAATTATTTGAAAAGAATTGCTGTTTGACTGAACTCAGAGGTCAATCTGATTTAAAGAAGGGCTTGATCTGAGTTGATAAAAAGTCATAACTTCTGTAGTGTTTTCAAAATTTAATGTGCATGAAATCACCAGTGGTGGCTTGTCAAATGCCAGGTTCCTGAGCTTCACCTTGAGAGAGGCTGATTAAGAAGTATGGGGGCACTGTAGGAGAATCTGCATTGTGCAAGCACCCCCAGTGCTTCTGATGCAAGTGAGAAACACTGAAATGTAGCACATCTAATCTAAAGTGGTGGTCAAACTTGTTAAGCTGCAGACTACATACATGAGCAAGAATTAGTGCTATAAGTGAGAGCAGCCCAAGTCAAACTGGTTTAAATGGAGGCCAACGTGTATAACAGACTCATGTATCTGGGACATAGGGAGGTAGAGCTGGCTCTAGTAGCTGGGCTATCTGCTCACTTTCAAGGGAAGCCACTACTTCTTGATTTTATTCTCCATCTTTGGAATTGTTTTCTACTATGTTTCTTCTTTTAGAAAGACTGTTCCTAATAGTTGGCAACATGCTCCCCAGTAGTGCTGCATTTATATTCCATCTTAAGAAACTTTCAGGACTAAATTTCACTGGACTCTGTTGTAGCAGCTTTTAATCTCCAAAATGTTTTCCATGAACAGTAGTAAGATGTTCTGCATGGCCAGGCCAATGTCAGATTCCTCCCGCCCAACCTTACCTACACACACCAGATGAGGGAGTATAAGTGAGATTGTGTGTATCATGGGTCTGTGTGTGTTGAGAGGATGGGGATGGATCACTGCTAACTAAACACCATGAACTGTTTATGTGGTGTGGGTGATTCTAATTTCCCAACAAAACCATCAATATATTGGTAATAGAAAACAGATCAACTCTGCTACATTACATATTTCACATAAATAATGCTAGGAAAATATACTTTCCTTTCCACTAGATGTACATACATCTTACATTTCAGACTTTTAGTTATAGAGCACTAAAATGTTTTTTTTAAAAAAAACATGGGACTTATAAAGCTTTGCAGATATATGTACATGCTATCCTTGATTATTAGTACTGCTATGTTTAAGTAGCTTTCGGAAAGTTTAGCTGTTTGAGAGAAGAGTAGAGGCCCACAACCAAACTGTTGAAATACACGAGGGCCAGTTAGATGGCTCACAGCAAAGTTTTGTTGTATTGAGCTTTGAAAGCTGTCATTTAAATTGACACTAACTCTAATGATGAGGTAATGAATTATATATTATTTCAGAACAAAAAAATGTCTGCTAAAACTCTATCAGTGAAAGTGAGAGGTGGAGCAGGAGGCATTAACAAACACATATTAAAGATAATTGAAGGAGTGTGGACAAAGAAGATTTCTAAAAGCCATGTGTACTAATTAAGACTTGACTTTGTGAGTGCAAGGACTGTGATATGCCTACTGTGGCTGATGAGAGAAGAGGGGCAGCGGGGCCCAGCAATCAAGGCATTGCTCTGTGTTAGGAATATCAGACCTAGTATTGCTGCGAGCAAAAGACCTACAAGGATCATCAGTCATAGTTTTCTTGGTAGTATTGCACTGTGGAATAATTGCATAAAAGGTCATCTGTGAAGAAAATTAAGGTTGGGCTGAGTAGTCCATGGCAGCGGGGAGGGAGGTAGGGAACAGCACTGGTGTAAAAGATCAACAGGAGGTAGAAGGTCTGTGATCTGAAGGTTTCTTTTGATCTCCATTTTCTATGATTCCAAACCAAAAGTTTCTTTTGTTAAATGTTATAAGTAGCAAAAATTTGAGGTTCAGTCAAATGTCACACATGTAGGCCCCTCTCCTAGGCCCATGTGTGATACAGGTTTTGGGGGAGGGTGAATCAGAGGGTACACATGACTTGTGGCTCAGCAGTTTCAGGAAGGGGCTACAGATGTCTTTTTCTCTCTGTTGTGACTCATTACCAATGCCTTTTATGACCTAAAAATTTAAACCAAAGTATCTAAAATTGACAAACTTCAGTGCCAAATATATAGAGCTCAAAATATTGTATGATTTACTGGTGCAAATTCAAAATGTTCAAGGGATGTAGAATAATTTGTTGATGATGTTACTAAAGGTTCCCTGGTAATCTAATGTTCTGTCAGAATCATGCTTTATAAAAGTACACATGTATTTACTTAAGTTATTTAGTTATATATAAGTGTACTTTTAAAACATTTCTCCAACAGTCACAACATGGTCTTGTGTATAAGTATGGTTTATTTTTTTACATTTTCTCTTAGATGAACTGACCATGCAACCTACTCAGAAAAACTCTAGTTCAATGAAGCTTTAGTGAGTTAAACTTCGGAAAAAGACAAAAGACACGAATGTGAATTAAAACGATGTTAAGGGCTGGCTACAGGATGACATCAGCATGTTGGCAAGAAATAGAGGTATACAGCAAGGGTGGACTGTCTGATGTCCTGCCCTGGGTAGAACAAATGAATATGAAGTCAAATACAAAGCTACAACGATAAATACACCTGTCTAAAACGTGCCCTTCATGGTGATTAGTGTATTTATTTTCTGGTAGAACTTACTTAACGGGGATGATTCATATTTAACCTTCCACTTTTTTTTCATTCCTATTAACCTGGCTCACACTCTGACTTGCCATTCATTTCAGGAAGATTCTTTTAAGACTTGTGTTCAGTAATAAACTGCTGTATGCCTTTCAGAGCTCTATCCTCCTTAATTAACATGTACCACAGCTTTTACTAGACCATGAAACCTTTCTTATTAGCCAGTCAATGGCTTCCACTCATAGAGAAGGGTCTTGGGTTTCTTCAAACAGCAGGCCTGCTGTAAGAACTTGTGTACAAGTAGTATAGTTAAGAAAATCTCAGGGGTCAGGGTGGGGAGCTGGGAAGAGTGAACCCAGGGAGAGGAAAATCCAACTCAGAGATGTGCTATCAACTCCTCACTGCCATTAGCAGCTGGAGAGGAACACAGCTGGAATGCTTTGAGGAAACACGTAGAGAGGATCTCGGAACAGTTCACCCAAGGAAAGGAAGAGGGGAGCATGGATGCTCCATCTAAGCACTGGCCACGTGATGTGCTGTCCCAATCAGTATCAAAACAGTTTCAACAAGTGCCATATTGCTTTGTTGGGAGAGCCCTAGAGGCAAAGAACAGGATCTGAGCAGTATGGTTGAGCTGAGATTTTGTTGGGTTCCATTTTTGTGTCGTTAGTTACTGCTGCAATCCCTGAAGTAAGTAAGGGTCAAACACTCTGTATAGGACCCAACCAATGTTTTAATCACTACTCATTCCAGTCTATTATTCTGTCTGCCCAATCAATAATCAGAGAGATCTGCAATCTTTGACATCTTCTAATACAGTGTCTCTCTCATCTCTGTTTCCAGCCACCAAATTATGTCAACTGCCTCACTGACAGTAGCAGTAAGGCTCTGTCTTCCTCTACAGCCTGCATTCTACCATCTTTTCATGTTGAGCTGCACTTGGTCATGACCAAGAAATGTTTTGGCCCCACACAATCTCATCTGAGTCAGCACTCAACTCAGTGAGTCCCAGGACAACACATCTATGGTAACACCATCACTTGGGCTTTCCACACATGTAAAACCTTCAACACATGAAATTAGTATTATTATTGTTGCTGTTGTTGTTGTTGCTGTTGTTATGTTGGTATACAACCTGTTCCTTTCCTCATACCCCTCTGTCTTTCCCCTTATCCTACTGTGCTATCCAAACATGTCCTTTCTTTTCTCACCTGGCATCTCTGATTTGGTTATTTCCCTACCTGAGCTGGCTACTTGATAAAAATAACCATGTGAATAATAAGTGGAATAGCACCTTAAAGTCTTATGCCTGTTTTACCTACTCACTGCATTCTTGGATCTTTATTTTTGTTGAGCATCAAAAGTTGCTGAGAAAAATCCTCAATGCCATGGGTTTAGGTTCAGTTGCAAATTGATACTCTCATCTCTGCTTATATAGAAACCTTATTTTACTTATAGATTTTTAAATCTCTAGTATAATGCCTTCTTTGCTTGCCTTTTCACATTCTCCATTTTTGTCTTTATAATAGTATGTATTTATCTCAATAATTGTTCCTGCTTCCTACTTCACTGAAAAGAATTAGGACCCCACAACATTAAGTCCCTCAACATCTCTCATTGGGACCTCAAGGTTGGCTACCTTCCTCACCTTCTCTCTTTACTTCCATCCTTGGGGTAACAACAGGTCCATCTCCTTATGGGGTGAGTTGTGCACTCTAAAGAAATGAAATAAAATGAGACACAACAAGCTTAAATTGAACCTCACAGTTCTACCATCTCTGTCCAGTACCCAATATTAATGACATTTTTCTTTGATTTGTCAACATACTTTATTTTCCTTTTTTCTCATTTTAAGGAATTCCCTTAGTCCTGCTCAACCAGACTATAGGCTCACTGGTCTTCAGAAGCCACCAGCTCATCATCTCATTTCATCCTTCCATTGTTAATTAAAGGAATGCTCAAGGATCCAAATTTAAATGATGTTGAGTGATTTCAAGATCAAGCTTCTTGGGCTAGGGAGACAGCTCAGTGGTCTGAGCATCTGCCTCAGCAAACACAAGGACCAGGTTTTGAACCCTGGTACCACATGCTGTGTACCAAGCAGGCCACCAAGACTGGGCATGACGCCTGTAATCCCAGTGCTGGGAAGGCTGAAACAGGAGAATCACTACAAGTCCGAGCTGTGTAGTGACTCTATGCCAAAAACATGAAAAAAAAATCAAACTTCTCACAGCTCACAGAGTCCTGTTGTAGAGGGAGATGTTTATTAGCACACATTGTTACTTATCATATCCTTTTCCCTTCTTTGGATTATCCTGTAGAAAATATTCTGCTCATTTTCCATATTTTACATCAGTTTATGATTATCTTTTACTTATCCAAATGTCTACAGTATGTGCAGTCTGCAGTCTGTTCATGTAGTATTTTCATTGTTCTTTATTTTCTGTGTTTGAAAGTTGTCTCTCATTGAGAGCATGTGCTTAGGATCATTTGACTTCATTTGAGTCTAAAGTGTTTGTCTGAAAAAGGAACCTACACATGTGCATCTGTATCTCAAATATAAACCAGTACTTTGGAACTTGTGATTGGAATGGATTGGTCTAACTAGGAACATCTTCTTGTTCTCTCAGCATCGGCTGTGCATGACCTAGCTTCATAGGAATCTTGGACTGGTATTCATCCCTAAATTTATAATTCCAGCTATGTACCATGCCAAAATATTCATCCAAACTGTGTAGATGATGAAATATCTCAAGTATAGCTGTGTCTGCACATCATAAACACCTCATCTTTGAAATTATATTTTAAAGTTTTTATAGAGCTGTTGGACAACAATAATTTCGGAATCTAATTTAAATATTTGTTTGGAATTAATATACAGCAGAACCAAAACATAGTTTGACCCACAGACTTTGTGTTTATGGAAAGGCTAAGAATCATTAGAGTGGAAGTAATTTAAAGACACATTCACCTTTACAAGCTACTTTCTGAAAAGATCCCGTAAGTCTCTTCTTTTCAAAAGAAATTTTAAAAATGTTGATTGAGATGAACCTTCAGCCCCAAGTGAGAATCTTTTGTGTAACATCCATATCCATATCATATGCTTCAATAGTTCTTCTTTCTAGGGGCTGGGGAGATGGCTCAGTGGAATAAGCACTTCCCTGGCAAGCGCAAGAACCTGAGTTCAATCCCTGGTTCAAAAAAAAAAAAAAAAAAAAAAGGAAAGAAAGTTCTTCCTTCTTGATAGACTGCTTAGCCCTCTTAAGGCAACCCATTAATTTAGAGACATATTCCTTATTTCCAAAATGTCTTCATCGTGTTATTTTCCTGAGTAACACCAATTCAAATGAATCAAAAGATACATAAATAAGTGATGCAGACAGGCATAATTGCGAGTGGTGAGAACCATAGTGACAAGAGGGTGCAGGCCTTGCCTTATGGGAAAGATGACCACTCAGCTCCAGACGGAACTTCTAGGAGAGCCAGGGCCAGTGTTGTGGATCTTCCTATCATTTAAGAAAAGCTAAAGGTCCACATAAGTATGTGATATATTGGGATTTTCAATCTGAATGATGAACTCAAAATGTTCATTAAGTTATAATGGAGTTAGGGAGTAAATATGAAAACATCTATAATCCTAGTACACTGGGAGGTTGAAGCAGTAGGACTGTAAGAAATAAGACCAACCTGAGAAACTTAGAAACTTACTGAGTCTCTGCCTCAAAATTTTAAATGGGGAAAGGGGGAGACAAGGGCTCATTCCTCAGGAGAGAGAGAGAGAGAGAGAGAGAGAGAGAGAGAGAGAGAGAATGAATATGAATTTTGGCATGGTGGAACACTCAAAGCATCTTAGGTAGGAGAGTCTTAAGTTCCAGTCCAGCCTGGGCAACTTAACAGTTTAGCAAAAACATATCTGAAAATTTAAAACAAAGAAGTTAAAGGGGCTGAAGATGAAGCTTAGTATAAAAGCCCTAGGTACAATCCCCAGCACTCAAAACAGACAAGAAAAAAAAAAAAAAGATGAACAGTCAAATATATAAGGATAACTGTTACTCTGCATACAACTCTACATATTTCTATTGACAGAGTCATGATTTGGGAATAAGGGGGTCCTTGATGCAAAAGATCAATTTCTAATCTGTTAGTTAGCTTAGTTTTGGTCTATTGTTAAACTTTTCTAGTATCCTAAAATACCTGGCTATCTTCTTAACCTCCCAATTTTAGACCATAAATAAATTTGGTAACTGGCTTCTGTGTCCTAACTTAGAGCATAGATTAAAACTAAGTTGAATTTTCTGATTCCAGGTAGGCTACTATTCCACCATCCTGACTTCCAACCAGTTGACCTCCACCAGCCAATGATCTTTAAATCTTTGGAAAAAGTTATTAAATCTGCTTAAATTATCATGTTAACAGTCAAGCTATCCTCCTCTTTCTTGATGTGAAGATACAAGGGCTGATCCAAAGATGCAATGAATGTTTAAATTTTAAAAATCTTATCATAGTAAAAGACACATTTCCAAGAAGTGGGGGAGGAATAAGTGTGTTCAAAGTGAGAGGGACTATTTTGAATAGTCTGAGGAGATTAATGGCAATTTTCTTTTATTCTAACAAAGTTTTTAAGTTGCACACTTATCGTATATTGTGATCACCCCTTATTGATCAAATACTTATGGAAATTTCTATCAAATGAAAACATTAAGAAATGTCCTCATCTACCTTTTTCACCAGAACTGACATCTTGAAGCTCTTTCCCAAAGTAGGAATGACCACGAAAAGTAAATGTTTGAATCAATTCAGGCATCAGGCGGCCACAACAGTGCAACTGCATATACTCACAGAAGAGGACTTCCAGATGTGCTTCAGAAAATGATGAGAGTGATGGGACGTGTGCTCAGAGGAACAGGGGGTGTTTGGGAGAGGATTAATGGTGAAGAATGTCAAAAGGTCTGTTAAAATAAAAGTTCATTGCCCAAATTATTTTCCACACTTATCCTCTTAATTCCAGTGAAAAACGAGCTGAGATTCATGGTTTACCATAAGCCAGGAGTTTCATTCATTTTATCTTCTGTTCACAGGGAAACCAGCAAACATAACTCACTTTCATGGGACACAAGGTGGCTGGTGTTCTTGGTGCTTCGCATCTTGCATGAGGCTATTTTGACAATGAGCCCCTGTGCGTCTGTCCAGCCCTGCTTGCTCCTGGTGGTTATGTGCACAGGCCAGGCTTCAAGATCACACAGAGAAACCTGATGAACATTTTCCTGGCATCTGCTGTCAGACATTCTTTAGACTACTTTCCTTTGATAAATATTTTGGTAACATTTGAACTTATACAAGAAATTGTAATTTGGTTATATAATCAATTTTTAATCTTAGTAAATGCTATATGGCTCCAGAGAAAAACCTAAAGATTGCTGGCATTCCATTTATATTATTCACTTACACTGAATAAACATTTTTATTGTAGTCAAGATTGTTATTTAGAACAGACATTGGTAAATACTTTGCAAAGGGCCAGATTGTAAACCTTTCAGATTTTGTAGGCCTCACATGGCCTTTGTCATACATTGTTTTGCTAGCAGTTATAAATGCTTTAATAGTTGCTGATTTTATAAATATTGCCTCATTTGTGTGTGGGAGGGGGTGTGTGTGTGTTTCTTCATTTTTAATACTATGTGTATGCTGTGTCCTAAGTAATTATAAGCAATCAATTCATCAAATCCTCCTAATAAGAAAAGGAAACGATTACTACTATTGTCCCCCTTTTTTCACTGGGAAAATATAGTAGGCGATTAAATAACTTGCCAAAGAGTACAAGATGATATTGCCCCTGCAAAGAATTTCTTAGCATTATATCTTATATACATTAGTGAGCGGGGAAAGTGTAAACTAGAAACAGTGAACTGTTGCTTATTTCTATATAAGGTAATGTAGTCTTGCCTCTGACATTATTATTTTTTTAATGCCCCAGACAGCAACTGTAGAAGTGTGTTTTCACTATATTTTGGAATGATACACTGATATAAAAATATTTTAAATAGCATGCCAAAAATGTCTTTACTGTGCACAAAATGGACAAAGTCCAAATGTTAGTTTAAATTTCACATTATCTACCAATCTTCCCAGAAGACTCTGAAAGATGTTATTGTTTAAGTCACGTAGTTCGTCTGAATAATCTTTTCTTTGTAAACAGTTGGCAAGCCAAATTGTGGATTTTTCCATTTAATGTTCAAGGGAAGCTTATTTTTAAGATCATTTTTTATCAGCACATCTGTCACCTTTTTTTAACCTTTATTTTGCTGTTACTTTCTGGTGCTATGGTTATTTGACTTCAAACTTTAAAGAGCTATTTGCTTTCTTCTTTAATACTATAACTTCCTATCTACTAAGATACGTGTTGTTTTTCTCCACAGTTCCTTTAAAACTGAAAACTAGTGGTTGTTTTTATAAAAGGTATAATTTTTATATTAACCTTATTATATAAGGTATAATTTATAAGGTATAATAAGGTATATACCTTATTATAAAAGGTATAATTTTCTTCCATTTTAGGGTTTTTGTGTTTACACAATGGTAGGGAAGATGAAGGACATTACTTATTTTGGGAATCCTACTTTATTGATTCTGTTGTGAAATAAAGAATTGAGACAAAAAAGCAATCATGAAGGCCTTTGACAAATGGGTAAAGAGAAAGGGAGCAAAGAAAGGAGGAGGTCCTGGTGGCCCTGTAATATCCTCACTAATTCAGACGCTAGAGGTCAGTTAGACATAGGTGACGACAGGGTTTCTTCAAATGTAAATGTAAAGCCATTGCAAGGTACCTATAAAAGCAAATAGTTTTTTAAAAAGTCCCAGACTGTTCTACTTGCCAATAAAATAAGGATAGCTGCATAACATATGTGTATGTATATGGTATACACACTGAAAAGGAAAATCCACCACAAAGAGGGCAAAAACATATTAAAATCCTTCTAAGAAAATGAATATTCACATTTCTTGTGTTTGTTCTGTTAGTTTTCCTCTCATTAGGCTACTGTGAAATACCGCTATCATCAATAATTGTCCACTCTTTTGGAATGTGTTGTAGTTAAATTACTTGTCTCCTACAAGAAAATTAAAATGATGCCGTTGAGAAAGGTTTTCCTATAGATGGTTCATCCGGTGTGCTGGCACTATCAATAGTCTCAGCTACTCAGGCGGCCAAGGCAAGACTCATGCTTAAGGCTGAAGGCTTGAGATCAGCTTTTCTGAGAGCTTTGCCTCCCCCAACCCCAGACTGATCTAAAGAACAAGCAAGCAACAGAAATAACTTAGACATTGGTCATAAATATGAAACAATAAACAGAAATAAATGATGACATTTCAGAGCTAGAATTTTTTATTTAAAATGGGGCAAAAATAAGAGGCTAGAATTTTAAAAAATTTAATCATTCAAATTATGAATCTTAATTCACTTAGCAAATTTTAATCATTTGTTCAACTTTGGCAAAGAATAGTTTCCAAATTTAGTTAAGTTTCCACAAACCAAAATTTAAATCATGTTAAATATCTCCAAAAAGTAAATAAAAAATGGGGATTTTTAAAATTTTTTATCACATAATTTTTTTAACTTTAATTATCACATATATTCAGTATTTGAAACAATTTTTCAAGATTTCCCCCTAGTTTTCTTGGCATTAAATCTAAATTTAAAGAAAAGATCAAGCAGCAGTTGGGGTTCGATGGCCAGCTTGGCTTGCTGGCCCCACCCCTCAGGCGCTGAGAGGGCCATTGAGACTGGGCATGGTGGCACACGCCTGTAATCCCAGTGCTTGGGAGGCTGAAAGCAGGAGAGCCACTGTGAGTCCAATCTAAATAGTGAGACCCTGTACACCCTGTAGACCCTGTCCTAAATTCATAAAAAATATAAATAAAAATTTTAAAAGATCAAATAATGGTTTTTCTCACTCAGTGTTTTGTTTTTTTGGGTTTTTTTTTGTTTTTGTTTTTTGGCAGAGCTGGGGATTGAACTTAGGCCCTTGAGCTTGCCAGGCAAGAGCTTATTCAACTGAGCTATCTCCCCAGCCCCTCACTCAATGTTTTAACTTAAAAAATTGTATGCTATTTTTAACATGGTAGTCTAATCAATAGAATTATTATGCTATCAGGTTATAATAATTAGGAAACATCATTACAGAAAATTATATTGCTTTTCTGTAATATAATAAATTTTAATGAAAATGGAATAGTGTGCAAGGAGCTTCAATGTTGGGGCATAGTTATATGATGCTTTAAATGAACTTCTTTTTTAAAATAATTTTATTGAGAAACAAATAGCAATGAGACAGTTTCAAAACCAATTAGTAGGACAGTTTTGATAATTAATACATTGAATATTGTTGTCTTTTTAGTGGTCATTCATAGTACAAGCTGCAGACATGATATCCAGTCCACAAACACTATTAGAACAAATCTTCCTATTCATTGAATTAAGATAAAGTAGCTGTATATCTATCTTATTTTGAGTATACAGATACAAAATAGTCCTTCATTTATATTCACTTTTTTGTTTATTTTTGTCAGAGATGAATATTCCATTGTAATTTAAATATTGTAGGTGCATGAATTCAGCAAAATATTCCAATATAGTCCAGTAGTCCATAAGAGAAGTGGATTTTCTGTAGGACTGGCAATCTCAGAAGTTGTTGACTTGAGCTTTTTACAGCTCAACCTATTAATATGGCTTTACTTGTTTTTTGGAGGGGGGTTAGAATTGGGGATTGAACTCAAGTCCTTGTGCTTGCCAGGGAAGCGTTTATTCTACTGAGCCATCTCCCCCACCCTGGCTTTATTTTTTACCCTTTGTTTTTATACTTTTCTGCCGGATGGTTAAGACCAAGATAAACCAAGACCTATATAACAAGAAATGTAACTTTTGTATCTGACAAGGTCAGTCAAATCCTCTCAGGATTTAGCCTGAAACCCTGTACTGCAGTTTGTAGATCCTTTGTCAGTGTCAGCCATGTGGATGAGTCATAGCCATTGCTTGACCAATTTGCTCTCTGTGAAAGCCTAAGAGAATGTTTTCTCTCCATGTGACTCTCCTTAGGCCCACTCTACATCATCGATCACTTTCCTCTGTAGCCCCATAATCTCCTTGATCAGAAAATTTGGGACACAACTGAGATACAGGATGTTATGGCATAGGTTCTTCTATGTCCTGAGTCCTCACTGACCTTGAAAGGCTAGGGCCAAAATGTTGGCTTTCCTATCAGCCCTTCTTTTTCTCTGATTTTTGGTCTGCAAACTTAGGTTGTTAACCCTCCAGAAAGAAGTTAATTATAATTACCCTACAACATAGGCAATTGAGCTTAGCCTCACTTTCTGTCTGAATATCAAACATCTTAGACATAACATAGCACAGGTATTAAATGAACTTCTTAAAAATGATTCATTTGTCAACTTATTCAGGATCTGAGTTGATTATAAGGTTTTATTTTTTATGTTCATGGACAAATATTTTATTGTCATTTAACTGGTATTTAGTAAGCAAAGTTCATGTACAAGGATCTCAGCAGGGTGTCATCAAATAGTTCACTTGAAATGTTGTGTGGTATCCCAGTGCCCAGCTTCTCCATGAAGAGACACTGCCAGGCTCGACTACTTGAAGGAAACCAGGATGCTTTGCACTTTACAGTGAACTATTTATTGAGCAGAGAAGACTGACCCATTTGGGAAGGTATGCTGCTATGTAGAGTGGGTGAACACTTAGAAGGTAAATACACATGCGTATCTAGAAATACACACTTACCCAAAGAGAATGCTCAGCATGTGATAGATGCTGGGATGATTTAAATCATTTAATAAATTATATACCTGCAAAAACCTGTAAGTATAGAAGTTTATAAATTTTTACAAACTAGACACGTGTAATCAACACCTAACTCAAGAACAAGAGTAGTATTCACACCTGTGAAGTTAGTCATTCCTCATTCTCCCACCTTGAGAATAACCACTCCCTGTCATCTAATAGTACAGTGTAATTTTATTTTATTTTTAAATGCATTTGGTACAGGGTCTATGGGGACTACAGGGTCTCACTATGTAGATGGGACTCGTAGTGATTGTCCTGTCTTCAGCCTCCCAAGCGCTGGGATTTGCAGGCATGCACCACCATGCCGAGACTCAATCAAAGTCTCAGTGCACCCTTGGAGCAGGGCTGGCACAGACTCATGGGCATTGAACCCTGGCTTCCGTGCTCCGCCTTTGCAGGCACTTTAGTCTGCTGAGCTATCTAGCCAGCCCAGTACAGTGTAATTTTGCTCATTTTAAAGCTACTTATGTAAATGAAGCATTTTATTATCCTATTTTTGTGTCTGACTTCCTCTTCCGGATGTTTCCTTCGTGAGATTTAGCCATATTTTATATAGTTGTGTTCTTTTAGTGCTCATTTCACTGTGAATATACTTTGAATTATTTATTCTAATATGTATTAGCTTTTGGGAAATTTCTACATTGGTGCTCATAGGAATAATGTTATGGGCCTCCTCATGCATGGCTTTCAATTAACAGATATATGTATTTCTGTTGGAAATTTTGTTATGGAGGAAACCTGGGTCATAGAATATATAGGTGGTTAGATTAATTAGATGATGCCAAACAGGTGAGGGTTCTTTGGCTCAGTTAGGATAGAAATCATAAATTGTAAAAGTTTAATCCTGCTGTGGACTCCAGGCTTTGAATGCCTACAGCTTTCAGCCCTTGGTGTTACATATCCAGACCCTAGATTGTCAACTGCCACTGTTTCCAGATGTTGCCACTGGCCAGTGCTGGTCAGTGCTTCCAGTTATAGCTGCTGCCAGACTGTCAGCCTCTACTACCAATCTCAATCACTCCATGCTGCTAGTATTTAGAACTGTCCAGGGAAAGGAGCATCTAGTGTTTACAGTTTTCCTTTTAAAATTCTCCTCTCTATCCATACTCCCCATAGTCCTGAGTAGATGTATAGAGCATTCCAAGCCCACACTATGCAAAATATAATTTGTTTTTCAGTAACATGAATTGAACTCAGGACCTTGTGCTTGCCTGATAGGTGCTGCACAGCTAAGCTAGATCCCTGAACGTCCCCTCCACACACACCCATGTTTTGTCTTTTTGAGATAAGGTTTCACTCTGCAGTGCAGGCTGGCCTTTAACTTACTTTATAGCCCAGCCTGGCCTCAAAGTCCTGGTGACTCTTCTACCTTGACCTCCTCAGTGCTAGGATTACAGGCATGTACCACCCAGCTGGCTATCCAAAATATAACTCAATCACGACGCAATTTATAGAACCACCAGAGAAAGGTTTTATTATGAGAGTTGCAGGGAACTGCTTGTATATAGCCCAGCAGACATGCAACTGGTCTGAATTCATGCCTGCTTATTGATATAAATTCAAGTATCTGTTTCAGTCTTATTCATTGATCCATAGTCAATTTTTCTTCTGGGTTCAAGTCAAGCTTATGGGGGCTAGTGATAAAGCTCAGCAGCTCAGCACTTGCGAGGCATGCACAAGGTCCTGGGTTCGATTCCTGGTGCAAATAAATATTTTCTTATTTATTTATTTATTTATTTGGTACAATATCTTGCTATGCAGCTGGCCAGCATAGGGCACCCAGGATTCTGGGGTTGGCACAGTATGCCGTTCCAGGGATGAAACCCAGGTTCTTGTGCTTGCCAGGCAGGCACTTAGACTGCCAAGATATCTCCTCAGCCTCCATGGTATAAATGAAATAAAATAAGATAATTGAAGCTTATTTTGGTCAAGGTAGGCATCTCCTGGAACAGGTGAAGGGTATCCAAGACAGTCACAGCTGTAGCTGCCAATCAATTTATGCCCTCTTCTGGATGTTTGGCAAGAAGAAGAGCCTTGGGCCATTTCTGTTGTATCTTACCACCAGCATTCTGATATGGTTGCACTAATTTATGGTCCTACTGGCAGGGACTGAGATTTTCTTCACACAACTGCAGATGCTTGGTCTCTTCAGACTTTTTTAAAAAATGTATTTAGTACAGAATTTATAGGGTCTCACTACACAGATTGGACTCATAGCGATCCTCCTGTTTTCAGACTCCCAAGTGCTGGGATTACAGGCACGTGCCACCACATCCAGTCTCAAGCAGCCTCAGCACAACCCAGGGGCAGGGCTGGCATAGCAGGCAGGGGATCAAACACCCAACCCCTGCATCTGCTTAAGCAGGAGTTTAATCTGCTGAGCTATCTGGCCAGCCACAAGACTTTTTATTTTAGTTACTCTAAAGTACAGAAAAACATTGTACTGTTTTAATTTGCATTTCCCTGATACTCACTATGATAAATGTAAATACACATTTTACAAGTATCAAGTCTCTGTAATAATTTGAATTGATGCAGAAACTAGACTTTATTGGGTTTGTATCTTACTCAAACCTGTTGAGGTTAGATGTGGTAAGCCAGTACCAGAAATGTCAAATTTTGTTTATTAATGAGGCATATGATAGAATTTTAGCATTGCTTGTACAGGGGAATGTTGAGATCACACAGTAGTTTCTTAAAGATTGAATTGAGGCCCTGAGAGTTGGGTATGTTAATTATATCAGGCATTGGACTGAATTCTTTGAGCATTTTTTCCTGGTGGATGACATTGGCCCAGGGGTCTGTATTCTATTCTAAATATTACCACTAGTCAGCTGTGGGACTGAGTCCAGTCACGTGTTTTCTCTGGCCCTCTACTCTTTAAAAGTGAAATGAGAACCACTTATGCTTAAAAAAATTTTCTTCAGTGTTTGTAGCCACTGAAATATAATTGTGCTAAAATTGCCATGTTTTTCCACTGATAAATGATACAGACTTCAGTGGCCAACAGTCCTTTAGTGCTGAAAGCCAGTTTACAACTAGAATGAGCAGTTGGACACTGTCCTCAGCAGCTTTGGACCTAATGGTCTACAGCAGAGTTTCCCCCAGATACTCATGGTATTCAACACATCCAAACCCAACACGGCCGTCCTGTCTACTCCTAAAACCCACTGGCAGCTCTGCCTGCAAATCTTGTCCTCTTCTGTTTCCTTAGTTAATACCACCAACCTCCACTCATAATCCAAGCTGCATTCTTGTCTCTTTGCCACTATTTTCTCCCCTTCAGGAACTCATGATCATTCTGCTATCAAGTGGAATAGTTCCCTAAGGGGTCTATAGCTCCAGTCTCCTCTTATCAATCTACTTATACCTTATGAACTTTACCTTTCCATATCATGATATGACCATACCAGAGTCTTGTTAAAAACAAAGAAATCAATTAGATGGCTCTCTATGAGCCATTAGATAAGTCCAAATTCTATGACTTGTATTCAACATCTTTACAGACCTAAGTCTCCCTTGACAACTCAAGTTGAATTTCCTGCTGCTCATTTCATTTTGTTTCTTCTCCTATATGTTCTGCCACAAGGCTTCTTTACTCTAAACCAACAGTTATTCTCTGTATGAGACACACACATGCACCTGTTAATGTACTAAAAACTACTGATTTTAAATGCCATTTTTCTTCTATAACTATTAAATTCCTACTGCTTCCCACCAAAATGATGGCTTCTCTTATCCTTTTTTCTGTTTATGCAGGTCTTGTCAACTTCCCGACTCTGTTTTTACACGACGCATCACAAAGCTCGACTTCAACCTTCCTCCCATGTTCCTCTGGTCTCTGTACATATATGTCTCTCTGCCTACTTCTTCAAGATTTTCAAGGGTCGAGATTGGGTACCTCCATCTCCATGTTTCCTGTGCTGACTATAGATGCTCAGTGAATATTCCTTGAATGTGGAAAATAACTTTTTGAGCAGAATAAAGCAAAAAGAAAGCTTTCATAGTAGCAAAATTCCAAGATACTACTTTTTGTGGATCTTACTGATAAAGCACAATTCTCTTTGCTTTTCTTGCCATTAATACTTTAGCTATTTGTGATGATAGTTCTTTTTATGCACATCAAGTGCCATGTATTTGAAATTGTGATTGTGACATTAAAGATATCCCTGCAACAACTTGAGAAAGAACAATAGACTTTGTGTTTTTTTTTAAACTATTATTTACTAAATAATACAGGACTGTACTGAAAACAAATACAGATTTTTAAATCTAGATTCATTAACATAAAGTAAACCAAACATAAAAGTGGAAGACCATATTTAACAAAGCCAGTTGATTTTTTTCACTTTATCATCACTTTTTATTACGTCTTTTTCCCCATAATTTTACTGATAAACAAATAGCAATGAGACAGTTTCAAATCAAATTGGTAGGAGAGTTTCAATAATTAACACATTACATACATTCTTCCTAGTGGTTAATTGCTGTACAAGATGGGGACGTGATATCCTATTTACAAATACCATTAGAACAAATCACTCTATTCATTAAGAGAATATAACTATATGTCTATCCAAATCACTTTGAATACACAGATACAAAATGGACATACATCTGTATACCCTTTTTTGGTTAAGTTCCGTTATTTAAATATTATAGGTGTATAAACTCAGCAAAATATTCTAAAAGAGTCCAGTAGCCCATAATAGTATTGGGTATTCCGCTTGACTGGCAATGTCAGAAATTGTTGACCTGAGTCTCCTACAGCTCAACATAACAGCATGGCTTTACTTCTTCTACTTCGTTTTCATACATTTCTGCTGGATGGTTAAGACGAGGTAAAGCAGGACCTATGCAACAAGAGTTGTGGCTTTTGGGCCTGATAAGGTCAGTGAAATCCCCTCAGGATTTATCCTGAGATCCTGTACCTCAGATTGTAGAACCTATGTCAGTGTCAGCCATGTAGATGAGTCACGGCCATTGCTTGGCCAATGTGCTCTCTGTGAAAGCCTAAGAGAATGTTTTCTCTCCTGTAACTCTCCTTAGGCACACTCTACATAATCGATCACTTTCCTCTTTGGCCCCATAATCTCCTTGATCACAAAATTTGGGATGCTACTGAGTTACATGATGTTATAGTACAAGTTCTCATAAGTCCTGAGTCTTAATTGACCTTAGCAGGCTAGGGACAAAATGTTGGCTTTCCTTGCAGCCCTCCTTTTTCTCTAATTTTAGGGTGTTAACCATCCAGAAGACAAGCTTATTGCTATTACCATACAACTTAGGCTGTTAAGCTTAACCTATCCGTCTGCATATGAAACATCTTAGGCATAATATGGAACAGGTATTTTTCCTCAAGTATTGATATGTTGAACTTTAAGTGCCTACAGAATATGATAAAAAACATTTAAAAATTAGAATATATTTTAAATATAGGCATAAAGAATTATATACTTCTTATGTTTACACATAAGTCCAAAAATCTCACCATATACAACCTTGAAGCAGTACAGTCCCAAAATATTCTTTTACCTGTCTCTTGCTTTCATTCACCACACCCTTCTTTTTGAACAACTATTTACCCAAGACACATCATAGCAGCAACTGGCATGTCATGACAAGCCGCCCATATTCAGAATACCAGAATGACAGGCACTCCAAGCATGAAACTACAATTACAAATTACCATCTGCAGTGTAGCAGCTTAGTTCACAGGTATCAGTATATATAGTTAGTCAGAGTGAGAATCTTTCCAATTTACTGCTAGATTAAAAAGATCTTCTGAAGAGTCTCAGGATCATTGCCTTGCCCATCTTCTACATATAACTGTATGGCTTGACTTATTCATGTCTCCTAGCTCTTCTCTTTCCCTCTCTTGATTAGTTAGTCCTTGGGATCCTACTTTCCTTTTACTTGTTTTAGATCTTTCTATTTGTACTTCTTCTTTTGAGTTCTTATACGAGGGAGACTATGCGATATTTACACATGTGTGTCTGGTTTATTTCACTTATGAGTATATGTTCAGGTGGTATCCACTTCAATATAAAGGCTTCGAGTTTATCATTCTTAATAGCTGAATAATACTCCATTGTGTAAAAATATCACATCTTTTTCAACCATTCCTCAGGTGATGGCATCTTGGTTGTTTCCAAGATTTTGCTATCACAAATTGTG
>NW_004524662.1:6915346-6941668 GCF_000260255.1 Octodon degus | reverse complement strand
GTCTTTGGACTCTGGGTTTGGTTTGTTCTTCCTTTTCTAGTTGTTGAAGGTGCAGCATTAGGGTATTTATTTGTTCCTGTTCTGTTTTCCTAATGTGTGAGTTCACAGCTATGAATTTCCCTCTGACAATTGCTTTCATCGTATCCCATAAATTCTGATAAGTTCTGCTTGAATTTTCATTGAATTTTAGATATTGTGGAATTTCTTGTCTAATTTTATCTGTGACCCACTGGTTGCTGAGTAAGGTGTCATTTAATTTCCATGTAATTAAGGTATTTTTCTGGTTGCTTTTGTCATTTATTTCCAATTTCACTGCACTGTGGTCAGATAATATGCATGGGATAATTTCTGTTTTCTTGCATATACTTAAGCATCAGCTATGGACCAGTATGTGGTCTATTTTAGAAAATGACCCATATGCAGCTGAGAAAAATGTGTATTCAATTGTGTTTGGGTGAAAGAGTCTGTATATGTCCACCAAGTCCATTTGTTTCAAGCTCTGGTTCAGTTCTGTTATTTCTTTGCTAAGTTTTTGTCTGGTTGACCCATCTTTTAGAGATAAGGGTGTGTTAAGGTCTCCTGTTAAATTTGTGGTATTGGATATTAGATTTTTCATGTCCAGTAAGATTTGCTTTTTACAGTTGGATGCTCCTGTGTTTGATGCATACATATTTATGAGTGTTACCTCTTCCTCTTGAATTTTTCCCCTAACCAGCATATAGTGGCCTTCTTTATTTCGCTTGATCATCGTTGGTTTGAAATTGAGACTGTCTGAGAATAGAATTGGTACCCCTGTTTTTTTCTAAGGTGCTGGGGCATGTAGTATTGTGTTCCATCCTTTGACTTTCAGCCTATGAATATCTCTATGAGTTAAATGTGTTTCTTGTATACAGCATATTGTTTAATTTTGTTTCCTAATTCACTGTGCCAGTCTGTTTCTCTTAATTGGGGAATTGAGTCCATTTACATTGATGGTTAGAATTGACATGTATTGACTTACGATTGACATGTTATGTACTTGTTGTCGTTTACTCCTTTTTCTCCTGTGTTTAATTGCTTGCCCTATTTAGTTGGTTGCTTCTGTTCTCATTCGTGGAGTTCTGATCATTTTCGTCCCTCTTTAGAACATTTTTCAGTAGCCTGTGTAGGGTTGGCTTTGTCATCATGAAATTCTTTAGCTGTTCTTTGTCATGAAAGTATTTCACTTCTCCATCAAACTTGAAAGAGAGTTTTGCAGGGTATAGTAGTCTGGGCTGGAATTTGTTTTCATAGAGGATTTGAAGTATTCTGCTCCATGCTTTTCTTGCCTTCATGGTTTGTGAAGAGAAGTTGGCCATAATTCTGGTGGGATTTCCTTTGAATGTGATCTGCTTCTTTTCTCTAGCGGCATTCGGTATATTATTCTTGTGCCGAATTTCTGGGATCTTGACTATTAAATGTCTCGGTGTGATTTTCATTGCGTTGAGGTTACTTGACGCTCCGTATGCTTTCGTTACCTGAATATCAGATTATTTCCTCATATTTGGGAAGTTTTCTGCTATTACTTCTGCCCATATTGTTTTAATGTCATTTGTATTGACTCCTTCTTTCTCATTGATGCCTATTAGTCTCACATTGTTCATCTTTGCATCATCTTGCAGGTGATGGATTATTCTTTCCTGCATCTTCATTGTTCTTAAGAGATCCTTTCTTACCTTTTCACTAGCTGCACCAGCGTCTTCAAGATCTGAAATTCTATGTTTACTTTCACTTAAACAGTTTTGCAAGTTTGTGATTGAGATTTAATTTCCTATATCTCTTTGACTCTGCTTCATGTGATCTATTTCTTTCCTGTATTGCTCATTCAAGGAATCCATCATTTTTCTAATCTCCTCTACTTTTTTTTATCAATGTCTTCTTTAGAAGCAGTTATAAATTCTTTTCCTGCAGTGTTGTTTTCAGATTGGGTTTCCTCCATATGTTTCTGTAGTTGTTTCTTTACTTCAGATACTATGAGTTCTGAGAATTCTTTTTTTATTTCAGAAAAGAATTGCACTCTGAGTTCCTCTATAACTTTCTGCTGTTGCTTATTTACTATTGATGCTATTAATTCATGCATTTGAGCTGAGCTTGTGTCCTCTGCACTTGTTCTGGGTTGGCATTGGGTTTCTTCCATATGTTTCTGCATTTGATTCTTTACTGTAGATGTTATTAATTCAGGGATTTCTTTTTTTATTTCCAATCTGAGGTCCTCTATACCTTTCTGCAGCTGTTTCTTTATTTCAGAAGCCATTGATTCATTGCTTTCAGCTGTGTGATTCCAAATTTGTTCTGTGTTAGTGTCCTCCACACTTGTTACAGGTGGGCTTGGGTTCTGAGGTTGCATTTTGTTCCTTCTCATCATTTTGTGTAGCACTGTTTTCTGACCTTTGTTGTAGATCTTCATTGTAGTTATGACATTAGCACTTACTGAAGTTCAAGTGCAGATCAGGCTTGGGCTAGGATTGGGTCTGGGGGTTCCTGGAATGCGGCAGAAATTCCTATTCGGCGGGTGGGTTGAATAGGTGCTGGGAGTGGTGGGGGGCATTCCGAGGGGGTGGAAGAGGGTCTCACCCAGGCTGTGCCTGGGCTGGGACCAGTAGTAGGTCCTGCCAGCACAGGGTAATGGCAAGCTCTCCCCGAACAATAGACTTTGAATTAAACATTTCAGAAAATTCTTCTGAAATCAAGCATCTCAAAAAACAGAAGCCCAGAGAAATAAGAGACAAATAAAGAGGTACATTCTCTTCATTGTCCTTTTTCTAATTCATGCTGCTTATCTCGATTACATTTTACACCGTATCAATCTGATACATTAGGTTATCTGATTGTGTAGATGATCATATAATACTTTTAGAAAATCTAGAAGAGAACTCAAAATCTGGCATATGAAAAAAATCTAATCTAAAATAAGGAGTAAAGTTTAAAATATAATTTCTGTGCAAAACAAATGGAAACCTACAAATTAATCTTCTCTGAAATATGAAGTCCCAAATGATTCATAAGCCCTTTTCTAGAAAATAAAAAGTTATAAAAGAATCAATTTCTCATAAATGTAGAAACTCTTCATCTTTTCCTTAAGGTATTCTATGTAGACACAGTCATCACTCAAAAATTTAGCTTTTCATTTAACTAACCTTTAAAGTTGAAGAAGGCTGAATTTTTTTAAAGCTGCTAATACATTATTAAAAACTAGATAGTGGTAGTCTCAGAGTCAAAATTTCTCCTCAGATTTCTTTGTAATAATTAAGTAAATAGTTCACTAGAAACAGTGAATCTTAATTTTCAAAATCGTTGTCCTCTTACAACATTCCAGATCTAGAAACAAGTTTTAAAGAATCAAAAGTTACCAAAGAAAGGAAAAGAACATTTTCCGGCAAGGCACAAAAACAAAAATTAATAAGGATTAGACAACATTTTTTCTGTATTTAAGACAGGGTCTACAGGGTCTCAGTACGTAGATCAGACTCCGAGTGATTCTCCTGTTTTAGCCTCCCAAACTCTGGGATTACAGGCCCCACCACCATGCCCAGTCTCAATCTCTGTCTCAGTGTGCTCCAGGGGTTGGGCTGGCACAGCAGGCTGGAAAACTAGCCACTATGCTCTGCCTAAGCAGGTACTTTAGTTCACCGACCTATTAGGTCAGCCATAGGATTAGACAACTTTCATACTTTGTTCAAAAGCACATGTTTTGATTTTATTCTTACTTAAGTAATGTTAAATTATAGCATGAAGCCCATGTTAGGAACTGCTCTTCAATAGCCACATTATCCAGGATTACTGAAATTAAATACTAAGTTAACATAACTGACTGCATTTGTTTATAAATTACTTTTTCTTTCAGTTTCTGTAAGTTCTGTGAGTTTAAATGTCTCTAGATCTCCCCCTTACTCTTGAGGCATACACAGTGTGACAATGGAGATAACCCTGGCCTTAAGACCTGGAGATGTCACAAGATGTCATTTGCTACCAACTGGCTTTGTGAGCTTAGATGAGTCACTTGGCCTTCAGTAACTCCATTCTAGGGAGTAGATCATCTGAAGTCTGTGTAAGGTATTTCCTATTTCAGATTTAAAATAATTGTTTCCTAGCTTCAAATTAAAGATTGTGCCTTTTCACCTACCACAGGTCCAGACTCTGTCCTTCCTCTACAGATTTGGTGCTAAAAACTCTTACTTTAAAATAAACTCATAGATTCATCCGAATAGCTAAGTGGATTAAAGCACCTGCAAGCAGGTACAGGGGCTGGGGGTTCAATCCCCGGGCCTGCCGTGCCGGCCCTGCTCCCCAGGGTGCACTGAGATAGCAATTGAGACTGGGCGTGGTGGCACATGCCTGTAATCTCAGCTCTTGGGAGGCTGTAAACAGGCGGATCACTATGAGTCCAATCAGTAGTGAGATCCTGAACACCGTGTAGACCCTTCCCTAAAATACAATAAAAAAAATTAATAATAAATAATAATAAAATAAGCCCATTCCAAACCACTCTAAACCAAAAATGTCACTGTATTGGCTCAATATCTGAAAGTTGTAAGCCTAGATTTTTAAGTCTAGAGAGATCTGAGGATACCAAGTGTGTCATCAAAATTTTTGTTTTTAAATCTCAAGTTCTTTTTCCCTCCTGTGCTTGACTTTGTCTCAGGCAGACTCTCTCTGTGTCTCTTTATACCAAGTCACAAAAAGAGCAGAGGGCATATCCAACCACAGAAAGGTCCTTTCCCAAAGGAAAAGTGAGTTTTCATTTCCATTATGAGAGAAATGGATGCTGCACAGATGTCTCTGGCCACCGTGCAACTTGGAGCATGTACGGCTTTTTCTGTGACACGCATTGGTTTCCCACTCCTGCCATAGACTTACATAGCAAGAACCATGTTTATTTACTTCTGTATCTTCTATGAAACATATCATTTTCTCTACTATGGCAGGAAATGAGTACAGTGGTACCTCAGTTCACGAATTTAATTCTTTCACATTTCTAGTCACAAACCAAGTTGGATGAGAACCAAATTAAATAGTTAGATTCAATGTTGACTTTGTGGAGAAATTTGATTCAGTTCTTGTGCAATTCAGTTTATAACTAAAATTATAGAAAGAATTAAGTTTGTGAACTGAGGTACCACTGTACAATAAATCTTTGGTTCACAAGCATAATTCATTCCAGACACATCCTTGTAATCCAAAGCACTTATAAATCAAAGAAAATTTCCCGATAAAAAATAATGAAAACTTACCAGTTCATTCTACAGCTTCCCCCAAAAAATCATATAAAATGATTTTAATACTGCAATATAATACTAGATGATGAAGACAATACAAAATATAAAGAAAAATAGGCAAATTAGTCTGAACTTTCGAAAACTTTCATGATATATAAGGGAAACAAGAAAGAGGACGGTTATAGTGCAGGATGACTTTCATTATCACTGAGCTTTCTATTGGCTCAAAGGAATCATTTTCTTTTCATGCAACTTTAACAAGGAACTTATCCAATGATACTTGTTATTTCCTCCTTTCCAGGGTTTTTCAGAAATGCGATATTGCATTATCATTAAATAGATTCAGGGGCCAGGGAGATAACTCAGTAGAATAAGTGCCTGCTTGGCAAGTGCAGGGTCCTGAGTTCAATCCCTGGTACTGCAATAAATAAATAAATAATAAATCCATTGCTTACCCTGCTACATTCTTATTTAGGTGGTGCTTTTCTATAAAATTTTATGCTGTTTCCCACATTTATACATCTCTGTAATCTCAATTGAAGTGTGGTATTTCTCTGCCTTATTCTCCTCCTCTTCCTCTTCTTCTACCTCCTTCTTTTCCTCCTCCTTCATATGCTTGCTCCTGGTGGATGATCGCCCACAATCCCACAAGAGACAATCATTGGTTCATTTGTGATCATGTGCTGTTTAGCGTCATGTGCTACTCATAGTGCAAGACATTGCTTGCTCATCAAGTTAAAATGTAACAGAAATGTTTGATTGTCTTGAAGAACACTAACAAAACAACTTATTTACAATCCAAGGTTTTACTGTGCTTCTTCATAGGATAATTATAAATGACACCATAGAAATGCAACACTTATTGTAAATAGCCAGGCTCCAACTACAAAAAATTTAGGATCCAGCATACCACTTGATCCAAGGCCACATTCTTCCTGCAAGTCCATTCCCAAGGACTGAGAGTGGTGTGGTCTAAGGCCTGACCATTTCTGTCTATTGCTACGCACTCTGTGGGCAATCTAACTCACACCTCACCCCTGGGTTGGCCAAGACTGCATTGAATATGTATGGTAGTCAGGCTCTCCTATCTTGCTTTCTCTCATTTTCCTTTCAAACTCTTAGATCTGCATTTTAGTCTTAAAGCCTTCCTTGTCCAATGAGCTTAAGGGGACTCTTAGAATATAAGGTTTCTCTGCAAGGATCTCAGGTATAAGATAGTCAGCCTTTGATTTGGAAAATGTTTTTCTTTCAATTCTAATCAAGAAAAAGGACCTCAAACAGTCCACATCTATATGGTAGTGTTATAGTTTAGATCTAGCTGCCCGTCTAAAGCCTTGTGCAGTCTATGATGGGAGAGGTGGTTGGATATAGAGTAGGTGATTGATTAATAATTCAATGCTAGGATTACTGGTGTGTGATTAGTAAATAAGTTTACTGATTGGATTGACATCATGTTAATCCCAATAGACTGGATACAATTAATGGGACAGAAAGAAGCTTGTCTTTTCCTATCGCTATTGCTACCTTGTGGGTACCATGAACTGTTTCCTCTGCAAAGCCACCTTGCCTTGGAGCCAGCTGGTTATTGACTGAAACCTCTATGAACTGTGAGCTAAATAAACCTTTTGCCCTTTAACTTTGGGTGTTGGGTATTTTGGCTCAGCAACAAGAAAAAAGTAACCAAGACAGGTAGGCATAACAATGAACACTGACAATTTTGCTCCACTTTTACTTGTTATAAAATAGTCCTAAAAGATTGGATAATCAAAGCTATGACTGGTAAGCTTCTTGGGAGTCTGGAGACAACTTTTTCCATATACAGGAATGGTGCTTAAGTCTAAATACCAGGGAACAGCAATGGGCTGCATGTGCAAGAAACCCTGCTACTTGGACCAAATTATCAGGCAGACAATACTTTGTTGTGCAATATGAGTGGTAGAAAAAATATGGTATGTGCTCACACACACACACACACACACACACACCAAAAAAAAAAATTGGGGGTGGTGCTGGGGTGATAGCTCAGTAGAATAGTTGCTTGCCTGGCAAGCATGAGGTCCTGAGTTCAATCCCTGGTACCACAAAAAAAAAAAAAAAAAAGAAGAAGAAAGAAAGATATATGATGGGGTTAATAGGGAATCCTGGTTAAAGAATCTCAATGAAGGGCTCTGGGATTTTAAAACAAGCATAAGCCATCTATAACAGATAAATACATGCTTTTGGAAAGAACATCAATACTAGCAGCAAGAATAAGTGAGAGTAAGGAAATTGGGAGGAGAATGATGAATGTCAGTTGCAAGAAGTGAGGCAGCAGATTGGGGCAGGGAAGACTGGCTGAAAACAGGATGCAGAATGTTACCTGAGGTGGAAAGGAGGCTGATCAACAGGACATGAATTATCAATCACTGCCAGGAAGCATGCGTGGGCTGAGGGAGTGTATAAGGTGGTTCCCATTCACTTTGCTGCCATTGAAGTCTTATTGTTCTGCTGTCCTTCTGTTTTTGCAATGGTCCATCCCACTTGCAGGACATATGTCTAATTGCTTTTTCTCTTTGGGTCACTCTTTATTTATTCTCTTCTCATTTTTCCCTTTTCTTCCTTTATTTTGAGTAAAAGTTGCATTTACCTGTTCCTGGGTTATCCCAGTCAATTCTTTGGGTCGGACAGAAAGAGCATGAAATTACTTGTACATTCGCTTGGAAGTAAACTTTTTTATCATGATGAGAAATAAAAATAAGAAAAAATAAGAAAAATACAGAATTTCAAAACAAAATGGTAGGAAGGTAACCATGGCTGTAAGATGGCAAATTGAAACTAAACTTCTGTGCTCTTCTGTGGTCTTCAGGCTCCAGGACATGAGTTTCTATTGTGGTGGTAAGAAGGGTGAGTGCTGAGAAGAGCAAGGCTACTTTTAGTGCTAAGCATATTTTGCATCCTTTTCAATTTTGAAGTTAAAGATTCCAAATCATATTTTGAAGTGTTTGCTAGTGTTTTCTTCTGTCTCAAGGGTGCCTCTGTAAAAACTTTGAAGATATTTTATTTCACTGATATTTAATGAACACTGATTTGAAGGGGGATACAATTTCCTTTTCTCTTACCTTCTTATTCCCCACCCCCGTTTTAGTCTTTTCTGTCACTTTTATTAAGCTATCTTTGAGTTCAGAAGGCTAAGAGAATTTTTCTTTTAAGAAAGAAAGCTTGCCTACCAGCCAGTTTTATATTTTTCCCCAAGCACTCAACAGTCTAATCTTTTTCCCATTTAAAATGAGAATGAGTTTAGCAAGAAATTGACTTGATTTTAGGACAGGAGCTTCGGGAAGCTCTAATCTCAGTGACAGCTTTAACAAACCAATCCTGCTCCCCGGCCTGCTACATATGGAACAGCACCCGTTCTTTTGGGCCCTCCAGGCAGGAAACTGAGCATCTAAAGCATGATTGTGGGGACTCTGTTACCCTGTGTCTTGGTTTGTTCTTCTGTACTTTGAGGATCTGGGGTCTTTGCAGTATATCCTCTCCCCTTTTAGAAGTGAAAGAACTAGGAGGGGAAATTGGATGTTGGACGCTTTTGAAATGTTTGCTCTAACTTCATTATCTGTGCAACTCCCAAACTGGTGATGTTCAGAATTTCCTTGCTTAGTTTTCTCTTTATACAGAAAATAATGACATAAAGGTTTTTTGGTTAGGGTGGGGAGATCCTGCCTCAGAGAAAAATAGGATCATAATGATTTGTAATGCTGTTGATTGGTTATTAAAATTATCCATAATAGTGACTCTCAAATTCTAAACTATATCATCACCTGGAAGGCCTTTTAAAACATAGATTGCTAACTTCATTCTTAAGAGTTTTTTATTCCATAGGTGATGGTTGAATATTTGTATTCAAATAAAATCACATGTAAGAATATGTTGGTCTTGGAACCCCACTTGGAGAACCACTGAACTATGTCATTGCTATCATTGCCCAATGTTGCAGGGTGAGGAAGGCCAAAATTTCTACAAACATCCTTAGCTGAACAAGATTGCTATGAATGATTTTTTAAAAATTCTTAACAGGGAATGTGAAAAAGTTGGTTTATTTCAGGACACATCATTATTAAGATATAATTGTCACAATTATTTCTTCAATCTGTTTGGTAGTGCTGTGTTCCTTTGCTTCTTACAGGAAAAGTATATGCAACCGATTGTTTGTAAAACAATAACTGGAGACTGAAGGAGAGAAGCTATGTAGAGAACTCTTTAGTTTTTAGTTGTCCCAAATATTTACTTGAGACTGTAGCAATTTATGAAGTTTTTCCATCTGTAAAAGTGAAGCTAATAAAAATGTACTTTATGGGGTTGTTATGGAGGTTAAAAGAGAGTGTGTGTAGAATGCCAATAGTGCCCCATCGGTGGTGGCAGTAGATAATCAAGAGATACTCATTTGTCATTTTCATTTCTTTCCACATATTAACACTCTTTTTTATGGGCATTTAAGAAGATATTTTTCTTCGGCACTCTGCTAAATAGAAGGGAGGGATATACAAACTATTAAATGTGGGATTGTTTTCCATTAGATAATACAAGGTTTGGAATTGAGGCCTTTCTTTCTTCTTCTTTCTTTTCTTTTCTCTTTTTTCTCTGTTTCGTCAGGGTCTTGCTATGCAGTTCAGGCTGACCTTGAGCTCACTTTGTAGCCTGGGCTGGCCTAGAACTCAACAATCCTCCTGCCTCAGCTTCCAGAGTACTGGGATTACAGGCTTGTGCCACCATGCTCAGCTTAGAATTGAGGATTTTAAAAAAAAAATTACAAAATAGAGATTAGGCCAGAAGAATATCTTCACTGTACAAGAGACACTTTTTGATTTTAACTATGGCAGTAAACTAATTTTTTTCTTTTTTTCTTCTTTCTTTCTCTCTTTCTTTTCTTTCTTTCTTTCTTTCTTTCTTTCTTTCTTTCTTTCTTTCTTTCTTTCTTTCTTTCTTTCTCTCTCCCTCTCTCTTTCTCTTTTTTCGGGGGGTATACCAGGAATTGAACTCAGGATCTCTCTCGCTCTCGCTCTCTCTCTGTGGGGGGTGTACCAGGAATTGAACTCCGGATCTCTTTGTTTTTTTCTTTTTTTTGCAGACCAGGACTGAACTCAGGCCCTTGTGCTTCCCAGGGAAGTACTTATTCCACTAAGCCATCTCCCTGGCCCTTTCTTTCTTTTTCTTCTTTCTTTCTTTGCCTCTGTCCCTTCCTTCCTTCCTTCCTTCCTTCCTTCCTTCCTTCCTTCCTTCCTTTTCCTTCCTTCCTTCCTTCCTTCCTTCCTTCCTTCCTTCCTTCCTTGTTCCTTCCTTCCTTTCAAGAAGATCTCACTATATTGCCCTGGCTGGTCTTCAGGCTTATATCACCATGCCTGGCTGTCCAAATTTTTTGACTTGCACTATTTCCAAATCTATGTGATTCTGTTAACTGTAGCTATATTTAGCAATATGTTTGCATATCAGACATGATAATAAACACTTTATATTATTTTACTTTATTTCATCCTAATTGTAACCCTATGATAGTGCCTTGTCTGACTTTTAACAGGTACTCGTTGATGTCCATCTTTCTCTTCCTTACAGTGAGAGCTTCATATGAACAGGTGCTTAGCATTTTACTCTGCTACACCCTGCTGACTAAAAGGATACTTGGCAGGTAGTAATTGGTCAAAGAGTGTTTATTGAGAAAATTCATGTATCAGAAAAATGAAGTCAATAAAAGGAAACTCTCTGAAAGATTAATTTGTCTCAACTCCCTGGCCAGGGTTAAAATCAAGGCCTTCAAATTCAAGTTTTCATTCTCTTGAGCATTAACATATACTACAGAATATGGACTTTTCTACAGTATTTCAAAAATATGTGGCATTTTATAAACTTATTTGTAATTTTCAAATGATGAGAACACTGTGTGTAATATGAAAATGTGCTTAAAAACAAATGTGTATGTTAGCTAAAAGTTTTACAGTGAATTCAAGTTGAAGGTGAGAGAGCCTTGTGTAGAGCATTTGGTAGTCACAATTCATCTGGGCAGAACTAGACTGCCAGGGATAATTATATCAGATCCTGCGAAGGGCTCCAGTGTCCTCAGGCTGTGGATGCCCACAGCCTTTCCCTCAAGGCACAGCGCAGGGGAGCTTGGTTGAGTCCATCTTTCCATTATGTCTCATGAAGTGTAGACATTGTGAGGGGATAATCTTGGCCATTGATGCCTTGTCCTTATTTTCTGAATATGGGTCAAAGGAAAAATAGGTGACCATGTTACCACTGAATAAGGCATCTTTGTTCCTTTGCCTAGGTTTAAGTTCAATGTCATGACTCCGATGAAAATTACACCTCACAATACAAAATTTCTTACATTAGAATTCTTAGACATTTCTTAACTTCTTTTTTAACAAAAGGGAAAATGTCATCACATTGTCTCCTATATTCTTTCCCTTTTGGCTTCAGTGACAATCAGAAATACATCATCATTTGCTTCATAGGTGAATATCCCTGAATTTGGTTATTACTAGATTTCAAATAAATGCGGTTGGAATTAATTCATATTAACATAAATGAGATTTCTCATAGTTTAGATTCAGATTAAGTGGATCTCTTTTTAATTTCAAGTGGATATTTAAACTGAATGCTCCTCTTCCACAATACTTAACAATCACAATTTTGGTATGGTCACATTACTGTCTGTGATATAGACTTCATATACAAGCATATCTTGCAGCCAGTTGTGTTCATGTGACTCACTTTTGTCCAATGATATGTGAGGAAACTAGGTCTTACTTCCAAAACATGTTTATAAAAGGAGTACAAGTGTCTTTCCTGCCACAAACATGACACTTCTATCTACTAATTTGGATGTGGTGGCTGATTACTTGGACTGCAGAGATATTTTCAATGCCTCTGACATAATGGAAAAAGATATAAGGGGACTCTTTTTCTCAACATTGAGTAATGTAGCTTGGTCCATTTATTTCTAAATGTTTACATAAGAGAGAAATAAACTATCTTATATAAGCCACCATCAATTTGCATTTCTGTTATGCAAAGCTAAGAGGATATGATATATAGTGTACAGCATTTTACTTCTATACTTTTAATTCTTCTTGAGAAAAAAATATGAATGAAATTATAGTAATGTGACATCTTTCACAACAAGGAAATTTCCATTTGAAAATACCATGTATCACTCTTCTGAATCAAACAAAATAAGATTGGCAAAAATTTTGAATTTCAACAACTGGCTTAGATCTTTTTCTTCATATAACTCTTAGCTAATCCTCCTGAAGTTTGTAGTCTTCACTGGTAATGGTATAAGGAGGGCTCATTTCTATGTCAGAATAAATAAAACTACAAGTTATCTTAGTGTTGTGCAAAGGTACATAGATAATACTTTGATACACATCTTTTCCTATGTTCTTCATGATACAGACCCTGAAAAGTTCTGTGCAGCGATAAACTAGACAACAAGCTGCTTCTAGAACTTTCATTTTTCTTTTCTTTCTTTTCTTTTCTTTTTTTTTTGTGCCAGGGATCAAACTCAGGACTTTGCACTTGACAGGCAGGCATTTAAGCCACTGAGCTATTTACCTGGCCCCCAGAACTTTCATCAGGAATATATCTGGCAACTAGGATATAATTTTTTGACGAGATTATGTTGCAGTTATTTCTATTTTAAGTGACTGATTGTTCAGTGGTCTCTCATCTCTTTGAGATATCCATCCTTTTGCTTATGAATCACTGATAACAAGTAGTGACATAACTTCAAAAGATCCAGTTACTCTCTTAGTCTGCACTTTGAGCAGCTGTCCAGGGTACTTAAATAAAAAATAATCATTGTACATATTTAAATTATAGATTACTCTTTTTCTTTTTAAGAATGAGAAAAAAAATTTTACATAATACCTCAGTTTAATTTTCCATTTTGTGCAAGAATTTGAAATCCTCCTGCCTGAGAAAAGTCATGAATACTAAGGAAATTATTTGTAGTCACCTGTGAAGACTATTTTAGAAAGATTGTATAACACTTTGAGAACAGTGATGTACTCTTTGGCTCATGGTGTAAAGACTATGTAGTTAAAATTATATCTACATAAATTGGGAACTTAGATGACATTAATAAAGCCCACCCTCCAGTGCAAAATTTTTTCATCTGAATTCCTACAAAAGTGGTTCTCTCTCTCTCTCTCTCTCTCTCTCTCTCTCTCTCTCTCTCTCTCTCTCTCTTTGTTGTCTTTTTGAGACAGGGGCTCACTATGAAGTTCAGGCAGGCCTTGAGCTCACTTTGTAGCCCAGCTGGTCTCAAACTGTCAACAGTCCTACTGCCCCAGCCTTCAGAATACTAGGATTACGGGTGTACACCACCAGGCCTGGGAAAAGGTGGTCATCTTTTTTTGATGAAACATGTGCAAGTAAGAAAGTCTTAGCACCTCACAAGCAGCCTCCTCAGGTACTGAAGAATGGAGAACTTTCTTCCAATGTGGAATCTATTCTAGCTTCTCCTGTGTTTCATCTTCCCATGTTTGTGGAATATCATGTTGATTTCTGTGCTCTCATTGCTTTCTTATGACTAGAGGAAAAACGAAATTTCTGTCCTTAAATCTTCATCTAAACATCTCACATATTTTAAGTGCTTTGACCAGACTGTACCCCTTTTCTGAATGACAGTATAAAAAAATCAAGGTACTTATTTCTGGGTGTTATACAAAACTGAAATCCAAAGCACAACATTGGTAAGACATTGTTCATGATTTGACAGTAAAGCCACTGATGGCCATGTTCATGGCCCAGGCATAGAGCCTATTTGCACAGTGCATGCCTGATAAGTGCAGGGCCCTGAGTTCAACTTCCAGTATAAAAAAAAAAAAGAGAGAGCATTTTCACTCTAAAAATGGCAGAAAAAGAGAGTTTAGCATTTTATTTTATAAATATGGAGATTTTTTTTTTTGCAATACTGTGATTTGAACTTAGGGCCTCATGCATATTAGGCAATACTGGGCCACTGAGTTACATCTCAAATGAACTTTTATTCTTGAAACCACTGGTAAACTATGGTTATTCAGCCTTGAGAATCTGATGCCAGCCAAATCACTTATTATGAATGAATACCATGTCTCTGTCACTTTAACAGCAAAAACTGAGTATTTCATTACCAATAACAACAGAGTTTGAGCTTTCATATAAAAATTAGAATTTTAGAAAATGAATAGCCATCATTGTAAGCTTGACAGTTTCCCAATGCTTTGGGGCTTTACTGATTGGATTGGTTAGGGGTATTAACCAAAGTGTTTGTTGCTTTGTGTAATGAAATGAGTCAATATTTAGAATATTTAATAACCTAGTTATTCAATGTTTTAAAAATTATCAATGCATGATTATATAAAACTATGAATGCATGAGAAAATCAAAGATCAACAAATTTTAATGACCATAATATGAATTGCTTTTTCATGTAACTCTATATTCCATGTTATAACTAACTCTTAGGAAACCACTCTTGTTGAGTTTTGGTATAGTAACAAAGAAAAAAAATCCATAATTATCTTAAAAACCTATTAAAATTTAACTTATCTTTTTTCAAAGTACATAACTGTATGAGATTGAATCTTCTTCTTACACAACCAAAACCATATTATAACAGTACAGAGGAGATGAAGGAATCTGTCTTCTGCTAAGACAGATATTAAAGAAAATAAAAAGTATATAAAATAATATCACTCTTTTGGTTTTATGTGGAAGAAATTTTCATTAAATTGCTATTTATGCTATATACTGATTTTACCAGTGTTATTGCTTGAATATACTATAAATAAGGCATTTCTACATGTCTTAGTTACTTTTCTCTCATTGCTGGGACAAAATACCTGACATGCAATTAAGGAAGGAAAGGTTTATTATTGTTTATGGAGGTTTCAGTCCATAACCAGCTGGCTCCAAGGCAGACTGGCACATGGCAGAGGGCAGCTGTTCATGGTTGCAGAAGCAAGAGGACAGCAAGAGCAAAAGGGAGGAGCAGCAGCAGAGAGCAAACCTCTTTTCTTGCTTTATATTACATTCAGGCTATGTGCCCCGGCAGGTGTAGCAATCACACCCATAATCCCATCTGTACTCACACCCATAATCCCAGCAGTAATTACACCCATAATTCCAGCAATGGATCATGAATTAATCACAAACTCTAGAAGCCCTCCCCTTGACTACATGAGGCTTTGGGGGAACATCTGGACCCAAAACATAACATTACATATGTGTTTTCACTGAGAATGTAGTAAATATTGAGAAAAATGATGTAAGTAATCTAAATCCCCTTTAGTAGCACAAACATGCTTAAGAGTTATAGGGTACATTCAAGCCTAACCTTAGCAATTTAGCAATGCTAAGATCCTATCTCAAAAAATAAAGCAGAAAGGGTGGGGGAGATATAATTAAGTACAGAGGCCCTGGGTTCAAGTCCCAGTAACACACACACACATACACACACACACACACACACACACACACACACACACACACCCCAGCGGTATTTATTTATTTATTTATTTTTCATTTTTGTGTATTTGATACATGGTCTCACTACACAACTCAGATTCATAGTGGTCCTCCTGTTTTCAGCCTCCCCAACACTGGGATTACAGGTATGTGCTACCATATCTAGACTCTGTCTCAGATCGCAGGCTCAGTGCACCCCCAGGAGTGGGTGGGTGGGTGCATGGGGCCTGCAGAACCAGGGCACCACAGAGTTTTGAAAGGAGGCCTAGAGAAAAAAAATATTTGTGAATTACTGCACTAAAGGATACCCTGAGGAAAGACTGAAGTAATTCTTACTGCTTCAAAAGATGTCGAATAACTCAAATTATCCCAGCATGCAAGAACAGTAAAAGGAGATCTGTTGTCTGAATTGTATTTATATACTTTTTGAGGTGCTTTTACTTTATGCCTCTACACATTCTACATGTACCTGATGCTAGGGTTTTACTGCCTTTTGTATAAAGCAGAACTTTGTGCACCTCAAAAAGTACTCCTGACTTTAGAAAACACCTGAAGTACTTTCATTTGTTGTCTTTCTTTACTTTGATTTTAGCTATATTGTTGCAGAGTTTAGAATAAATAACTTCTTAGACTTGTCAACATTCACAAATATAATATATAAATATTTCATAACTTGTCCAGGTATGCATAAAAACATTTTCCACTTTCACAGGGAACTCCAAAGGAGGCCAGAGATTGTTCCCATGGGAATCATCAACTCGAGTGAATAACATGGTTCTAGCACTTAGTGGGCACTTTATATACTTTATATCAATTAATCTGTAACACAATCCTTTGAGAACTGTACTGCTAGTTTTACAAAGAAAGCAATGGGATGGAGACTTGGAAAGAGTAAACCAATTATCCAGAGTATTCCAAATTATTTGCAAGTATTCAAAATTATTTAAAATCACTGTTTGTAAAGGGTAGATTTATAGGATCCAGATTGCAGGATTTTCATTCCATGCTTTCTGCTTGTTTTACTGCTCTTCTCCTTTGCTTCCACTGCCCATGCCACTATTGTGCTCTTCCATAAATCTTTTGCTGATCTTTGGTTATTTTTTGCAGGTTGTTTCTTTACATATGGACTTCTTTTAATAAACTATTGGCTTCCTAAGGGAAGAAAGTATATCTGAGTTCTCATCATATAAGACAAATTCATTTTTGCTGTATTGAATTATTACCAGGTTGCTGAAACCAAGAGAGTTTAAAGAGCTTGTCCTTATCTGCTCAGTCAATATGTAGTAAAGTTAGCATCTTCTATGATGAACATTCTAGGTCAGTGGTTCCCAAATAAGGTTCCTGGGATGATCACATCTTCATTACCAGGATACGCTAATTAATAGCTCTATCTCAGACTTTAAAAAATTTGATTTTAATTTTAAGCCTTTCTTATAATTCTGGTGCCCACTAATATCTGAAAACTATTCTTTCTAGAAGGGACATAAAAGTTTAATAAAAACAGAATGGTTGACTCAGCATGGAGCTTAATAAAACTATTTGTTTTATTTGCTGGGTGATTAGGTTTATACAATGTTTTATCCTTCAAAAAATGAGAAATTTATGAAAAAATATATCTAATATGGTTGTTTTCATTTTGGAAAAAAAAATCCTTTCAATCCAAAGTAATTAAGTACTCCTTCAATCAGGCATTGAATTAAAAACTATACAGTCAATAAGATAATTGTGTGAAGATACAAGTCCACTGACTACATGAATATGTTTATCTAGAGGAACCAAGTTAAACAGAAACAAGTTGCTGTTAGCATAGTACATATTTTTACTGAAACAAAAACTAGAACAGGCTGCTGGATCTGTGGTGCCAGTACAAACTCACATGGTAGAGGCTTCCTGCATGTTTAAATTATGTTGGTAGTTACAGAAGAATGAAAACAAGAATCAGCATTTGGGACTACTTAACAATCACAGGTACGTTTAAAATCATTTCCCTAAGAATTGCAGCTACTTAAACTCAAAAATCAAACCCACTATTATGAGAAATTAACCAAAAGCATAAGATCGTTGTTTAGAGACAAATTCATCTATTACATATGTTGAGAGTATTTAATTATTTCATAGTTGAATATAAGCTTAATTAGATTCTATTGATTTGCATGTTTTGAAATAATGCATGCCACAATGTGTGGATATTTTCAACAAAAATATAGAGTTCATACCTTTCCCCATTCACATTAACTTTTCTAAACAATTCTTTCTCTCTTATAGCCTGTTACTGAGTTTAAAATATAGCTAAAAGATTTTTCTCTTGAACTGAACCTCTTCTTTTTCTAGATATATATTTATAAAGTCCTCTGAGAATTAGTTTAGCATAATAGCTGGAGATATTTCAGTGTTTGACATATGTAGTATAAAGACAAAAAATCCTTAGAACTCCTTGTTATATATTATATATGGACATACATATATTATAAGTAATGACTTATTAAATATTCTCTCTTAATTCCTTAGCTTCCCTTCTAGAATATCAAAACACTATATTGCTAAGTTTATGGTATTTTTTTCCTCCCCTGACATTATTGTTTTTCTTCTGAATGGACTAGAGAACATATTAATAGCATGGAAAATTTAGCAGTAAGAGATTGAATTCAATTTGGATTGAGGAGTGAAGATGGAAAATTGGTGAAATCAAATCTTTAACCCCTCTACAGCATGTAAAATCCCCCTCACATGGTACTTGAAGGACCATAACATTAGCTCATGGCTTTTCCTACAATGGAATCTCCCAGATTGCTGTACACTATCATACAAGTTCCTACAGAAAAACTATTATTACAGTATAATCATTTCAATAGAAACATTCAGTATTTCAGAGCAAAGCATTTCCTCCCCTTATTAATTGCATATGGGATTGTTGTTCTGTTTATTTCCTGTTTTGCTGTAACTTATCCTGATCTCTCTATACTATTTTATTTTTCCTCCTAACACTAGATACAGTCAAGCCTTGTATCCTCCTCTCTCCTACCTGTCACTGGAGCCTTCTGACAACAAATAGTGAAAACCTAACCTCAAACCATTTACACAAATGAAAATAAATTTCTAGAGAATGGATATTTTTATCATATGAACAAAAGGCACAGTTATACACTGATAACAAAGATGGAGATGTAAATATGGAATTGTGACAACTGTGTTATCATACAGAAGTATTCAGGATTATAGAACATACAACACTATTCTATATCTTTACATGCACTGCTATGCAGGTTTGTGGGGTGTATGCTATAACATGAGAAAGTATATAATTTAGTGTGAACTGGAGCCCTTTTGACTGGATACATGCCAAAGCAACTTTCAAAATATTTCAAAACAGCTGCTAGCATGTAAAGATTTTAACTGAAGGAGCAGAGTAATGAATCTGAATTACTAATGAGAGAATAAACTTATATTTCGCTTAAGGTCCTTAATGAACATGAAGATAAGCAGATCCAATAAGGAATTTGTCTCTTGTGCATGCAAACCAACCTTCTGAAGCTGTTCACATAAGGATAAAATACTGAAACAGACTTTATTACATATATACTTTAAGGTAATGTATTGTTCAAGTCTACTTTGAATACTTTGTATATTTCTGTTTTAGAAAAGACAGTTTCTGGAGGGTAGAAGTCCTTAATTCTCTTAAATATGCACAATTAAAATCCTAGAACTTTGAAGCTAAATGTGCTTATTTAACTATTTCATTAGTGTAGCATATAATTGAAGAGGCTTCAGTGTATACAGTTTTTTAAGTCTAGCAAGAAGTCTCACTTATTCTTTCTATTGGGGCAGTTTTACCTGTTGGTCTTCCAAGAAAACTTGCCTTCCAAAAGGGAAAGGAAACGAGGTCAACGTTTTCAGACCAGGTAAGTAGTGAATAAAATGCAACTACTGGCCTCTTCTAACCATAGAATCTGTATTGAAATAATTAATGAAGTGATATGTTTTCCATAGATGGAATTCATTTTTGATTGTGCAGAAAGACTCTAAAAAGGAAACTCATTTTCTAAGAAGTCCACTCTTTTGGCCAGAAAAGTTTTCTCCCACTTTCGCCTCAGTTAGCAAACAGGGAGTTTTTCTTGATTACCATGATATAGCGTGGAATATTGTATTGATGCCCCTGAAGACACAAATTGGATGGAGCCTCTACGTGGAAGTCCCATCACTGGTGGCAGACGTAGTACCATCCACAACGGGCCAGTAATTTCGACAAATACTATTTTGTAGAAAACAACTGCTTCCCTTCATCTGCATCTACTGGGCTTGCTTGGGCCTACACTGCTGGCCTTGACCCACAGAAGAAAACTTCCCTGGACTTCTTTAGTAGGAACACAAACTTTATTTCTTTCTTGAAAGCCTGTGCAGAGCCTAGGAGTGATATCTGAGATCTCTTCAGGTACCAAACTAAGATCAAGAGGTGGGAAGTCTACAGGGCAAGGTCCCCAGTAGACTCAGGTACCAGAGGACCCACTTTTGTTTTTCAGACAGTGTGGCTTTCCACTAACCCAACCTCAGCTCCTGTGCTCCCACTCCTGGTCCAAAAACCACGGCACTTGGCTGCCGAACAAGGATCCCCGAAATGAATGCCCTTAAGCCAGAAAATGACCCAGAAAGAGAGTCAAGACCTCTATTAGGTCTTCAACTAACTCGTGGGATCCCCCGCACAAGCCACAGATGCTCATTACGATTCTTTTTATGTGCAACACGTGGGGGACGGAGCAGCTTCATATCTCTTGGTATTATCTGCCGTCCAAAGCATTTTCTTTGAGAGGAAAATGGAAACGCAGCTGCGCCTTGGGCCCGGCCAGCGAGAGCTGAGGCTCCCTCCCTCTGTCTCCCTGCTGCTGCCCAGCTCGGGGGAGGCTCCTCCAGAAACGGACTTGGGTTAGGGAAGCTGCGGGGTTGCCGTGGCAGGCACCGACGCCGCTGCTGCGAGGGCTCGCCTTTGTGCGGGTTGGCCGTTTTCCAAAGCCATCAAGTTGGGAGGGGATGCCCGGGTCTGAAGCGAGAACAGCATCCGGCCCTTAGACCACCGTGTGCGGGGAACTCTGGGCTGGGCGGCCTCGGCTACTCTTGGCAACTTCTGGCCAATTTGTCCTGCCCTCTGGGCTCCTGCCAGCCAGCAGTGCCCCTGGCTGAAAGGGGTAAGCAGGTGCCTCGCCTGGCGAGGCGCTGTTGGGCGAGGGACGTGAAGGCACCGCAGGGTCACCACCCTTCGCTGAGTTGGGTTTCTTCCGAGGGTGCGGTGACCCCTAGTCTCAGGCCTGCGGTACCCATTCCTAGGCGTACTGCAGTGACAAGGAAGAGAGAACGCTCAGGGAAGCCACCAGCAGCACCAGCAAAACCGGGCAGCAAGCGTAGGCGTGCAAGGGGACGAAAGCCTGAACCAGGCATCCCTTGGAGGCTTTGCCCAAAGATCTCAACTCTTGCTCCAGTTCAGCAGCCGGAAGAGAGAGGAGGAAATGGGGCCATGGGGGGTCCTGGGCAGGGGGTGGGGTAGCCGATCAACTTCCAGTTTACAGCCCCTAGCCAACTGTGGAGTGCAAGTCACTTAAAAGGCGCACCAAACTACAAAGATCTTTGCTCTCTCCAATGAAAGACGGATGTAACAATGTAGAGAAGTAACAGAGACGCGAGGAAATAAATGCACGTGTTTTCTCTTTTTGTTTCCCTGGTGGTTGGAATTTGCAGAGTTCGTCTCAATTGTGGCTGCTAATTTATTCGTTTCATGAGTCGCCAAGGGGCGTGTAGAGATGGGTCATTGGGGCGCACCCGGATCCCAGCGCCAGGTTCCACAGTTCACACTCCACAAGTTTGCCCAGAACCGACTCATCCACCCACCAGGAGCGGGAAGAGCCCTTTCTTATAAGGGGAACAAACTCTCCATTGCACAAAAGCCCCCCACCCCCACCCTCCGCACATCATCGCTGCTCCTAAGTATCAAGTTCTGGAAGAACCCAACTTAAGCTTGGCAACACTCGCGCAGCACCGTCTGCGGAAGGCGGGCAGAGAGGTGTCTCAGCGGGGAGGGGATGCTCAGCACCCCCATTCCTACACGCTCGGGCGGGAGTCCAGGTTGCTGGAAGCTGCTAGTCTGCCCGGATGGTGGTTATTTCTCTAGAGAAAGGAGGCGAGAGAGCGCGCTTCAGTCTTGCACTTTGGGTCGGAAGTGCGCGGCGTGTGTGTGTGTGTGTGTGTGTGTGTGTGTGTGTGTGTGGACAGGGGCGGGAAAGAAATGCACCCTCCACTGCCAGTCATTCCCTTGCACCGGCCAAGTCCTCGCTGAGGCTCCCGGTGCATCCTTCCTCCGCCACCCCCTCCCCTTCTTCCCTCAGCTGGGCTCGCGAGGCGCAGCCGGAGCAGCCAGTGAGAGCAACATCCTGAAAAGAGGGGGGAGCACCACTGCCCCCCAAAAGGGAAAAAAGGCCCCACCCTGACACGTTTTGCTGTTTGCAAGTCCCTCGCACGCCCCCGGCACCTCCTCCTCGCGCTCGCGGCCCCCCCAGCCCGTTGCGCGCACATCAAAGCGCCTCTCCGCCGCGCACAGTGGCCGCGGCTCACTAATGGGATTGCAGGCTGGTGCCTGGCTCCGCTGCTGCTGCCCTCGCTGCTCGCGCTGCTGCCGCCGCCGCCGGTCGAGCTCGAGCCCCCGCCAGCACAAGCCCAGAGCCGCCGCGCCCGGGGGCCGAAGCCGCGGCGATGATCCGAATCTTTCCGGATTTCAGCGTGCAGGTGACGGCTGCGGCGGCCGGCGGGGCAGCCGCGGGGGTGCCGGCCGGCGCGGGCATGGGGAGGGCCGGCACCGCAGCCAACGGCACCCCGCAGAACGTCCAGGGCATCACCTCCTACCAGCAGCGGTGAGTAGTCCCGCCTGAGCTGGGATAGTGCCCCTGCCAGGGGGTGCCGGGGTGGGACTCACTTTGCCCGTTTTGTGCCTTACAACACACATGCACGTCACCAGGCTCACTTTGCCTGCCCTCGTTCCACAGATGAGGAAGGGGGAAAATAATTCACAATACGGACTGAAAAGCACCCCAGTGCACTGGCGAAGTGAATATCATGCTTTGCCCTCTGCCTGGCTCGCTAGCTACAGCCTCAACCCCGAGTAGCAGAAGAGTTGCAGCGAAGTCTGCGACGCCGACCGCACAAGGTGCTTTTGCAAAGTTTGGGATCCTGGTCCCCTTCTTGGCAGAATTTTCTCAATGCCTCTATCCAGTGCGAATCGCGCTGACGGACAGCTAGGGGAGCAATTGATCACCACAGGCTGATTGATCATTTGTTTCCAAACAGAATAGGAACGATTTTTATGTGTAGTGTTAGATTTGCAAGTCTACATAATAGTGTTATCATGTCACCTGTTACTACAGGGAAATACAGCATGAAATCCGACTCTTTTTTTTGGCGCTAAGTATTCATCTTAAACGCATTCTAATGCAAATGAATAAGATTCTGAGATACAAGTTAGGAAGCAAATTTTACAAAGTTAAGAGTAGGTGGTGAGAAGGAAGTTTTTAAGCCTTGTATGTATTTCTCTTTGACCTACTTGTAGATTTAAACAATATGGATGTGACACTGAAATAGCAAACATTCTTGGTTCTGCTGGGAAAGAGAAAAAAAAATATTTATCACCACCAACATCTGTAGACCCTAAAGTTTTTCCTTAAGAACAACTTCCCATTTTCCAAGATGTTACTGAAAATGTAATTCACAAAAATGCGCTGGGAAAAACTAACAATATAATAAGAAGGGCAAGCTCCCCAATTGTGGGGCTGAATTTTATGGAAGATGGAAGAAAAAAGAGCACATGAATGTGTGAAATTAAATATTTGTGTTTCCCAGATTGTACACGATTAAACATTTGAGAGATTTGCCAATGGCATTTCGCTTAAAATATACACAATGCATAATTCAAATATCAGTTCCTATTTTTACTTTGTATTTGAGACTTCATTGATTTTAGAACCTTTGATTTGAACCAACAGTACTTAAATTGAAAAGGTTAAGATAATCCATCATTGCCATATTTTTGTGCCTTCTAACCAATGGCCCAGTGACCAGAGCAGATTTTGCATCATACATTGAGTGTTTTCCAAGTTCATGTCCAGTATTACAAATACTCTGTAGAAGACTTCATTATATGCTGTGCTTATTGTCAGAAGTTTAAAAAAGTGTTGAAAATGATGTAAAAATAATCTATTTCTCATCAAAGAGAGTTTGACTTAAAATTATTTTAGTCTTGTTTTACTTCAGTGATTACAAGAACCTTTCATACAAAAAGATCTGGAATTTTTCAAACATAAAGGACAAGAAAAGAGATAGATTTTTCATATATATATGTACATATATATATATACATATATAATTTAAATGACAACACAATGAGCTGGTCACTCGAACTAGGAAGTTCCAGCAATAGTCACAATAGTGTGATCTTCAAAGTAGAGAATCAAGGGTCAAAATGTCAGATATGTCAGATGGCCTTTGGATGATTTCAGGGACCTCCAGGGAACTTGAGGTAACCTTTGAGATAAATTGGCATAAGGGGTAGTCATGAATTGTGTCTTAGGTTTGCTCTGAGTGTTATTGTCCTTCAAAAAATACGATGTTAAGCCAGTTTCTCCTCAAGTCAGGAGCATCCAAGGGCGGTTCCTTATATTCCTTACTACCTGGATGCTAAAAGCAGCACTAGTGCTTTGCACCTTTGTCTTTGAATTTGGCCCACTTGTCAACTCTCTGGATCCACTGTTTCTAAAATACTAAGGCTGTAAAAAGAGTCAACTCTAAACTTTAGCCTTTGGGCTGTATTATTCCCTCCCTCACTTTTTTATATTCTCTTATGTTGACAGGAGGGAAGATGATAGCTGTGAAAAAAACGCAGCCTTTGGTTTGGTTACTGACATCTGATGACACCTGTGACTTTTTTTAATTTTAGTTAATTTGGGGGCAGAAGAGTGAGTCATGTGGGGCAAGAAGATTATTGACAAGTGTTTGAGGTAAGGTCTGAGTCAGGAGTCTCCTGTCCTCTGACACTTCATCAACATTATGGGCTAAGAAAATGCCAGGCTTCAGGGACACTGAGGGGCCAGACCTAGCTTCGAGACCTGGATGTGTGTGGTAAAGTGAATAGTGACACAGCATTTTACAAAAAATATTTTAAAGTAATTCTTGGGAGTCACATGAGGGAGTTACAGGAGTGAGGGTTTCCCATCTAGAGTGGTCCTCCAGTTGGGAGACCACAAGCTTTGTCCTTTTTGGACTGAAGTGTCCCAGAGGGGCTGTCTTGGAACCAGGGCTTCCAACTAGTAATATTCTCCCTTCTCCACCAGCCCATACATGTCTTGTAGGCAATACTCCACACTAGTTCCTTTCTGAATCACTCTCTTTTTCTCCTACCTGTAGAATGTACTCCAAAGAAATCCAGCACCATCATACAGATTCAACACCTCTGCCACGTAAAACACATATGCTTTCTGTGTAAGTTTCTAAGTCCTAGCCTTACTTTGGTGGACCAAATAGGACCCGTTTTCAGGTCTTTATGTCTCCTAAAGTTTAAAACAAAATGCATGTTGTATTTGATTGGGCTCTTTCATTTATACAAAGTAGAAATGCTTTGAGGGTTCTTCTTGCCAGGTTGACATACAGGTGATCCTAGTCTCTGTATAAAAAGCCACCCTTCCATTGCAGAGGCTTAGGGTAGAAAACACTCTAAGGCCTACCCAGCCAACAGGAGGCCAACGCTGGCCCTCTATTGACTTGCCCACATCTGTAGGCCTTGCTTAACTATAAAATGGGGAGGCTGCTGGACCAGACACTAGCGCCCATCACTTTTTATAGCCCCAGGTAACAGGATCAGGGTCGGGAAAGGCATTTGTACTTAACTGCCTTTGAACGCCCAAGGATTCACCTGTGGACCCTGGGGTCTGCATATTTTTTTGTGAGCATTATGCAGATACTCAGGCACCAGGGAAACCGCTGAAAGCACCAGAGCCACAAGGTGCCCATGAGGCAGCTGCTCTGCTCTTACAGCTCTCCCGGTCTCTGGCTGGGACCAGCACCCTCCCCACTCACCCCAGCACCTCCAGGATTTCCGCAGCCCTGGGAGGCAAGCCCGGGACGGAGTCCTGTCCCAGCTCACTCCTGTGGCCTCCCGGTTCCTCCGTTTCTTTCGTTCCTCCTGGCAGCGATACACCAGAGAAGGGAAGTGTTTGAAACTGCAACTGAGTGGCGTTGTTGCGCCAGCAGCCGAGTCTCCCAGTCCCTCAACAAGAGAGAAGGGGGGGAGAGATGGGGGGGCGAGAGGAGAGAGAGATGGGGAAGAGGAGAGTGAGAGATAGAGAGGAAGACGGGGAGGGAGAGGGGGAGACGGGCTGGGGGAGAGAGAGAAGGGGGTGTGTGTCTGCGTGCGCGAGAGCGCTCTGGAGCAAAGCAGCTGGAAAATGCCCAGAAATACTTTCACAGCGGTCAAGCTGGGAACCCCCGGCGTGCCCTGCCCCTCCCGCGCCCCGGCCTAGGCCCCGCAGCCCCGCCCGCCCACAGGGTGCGCGCCCCACCTGCCCCGGCCGGCTGCGGG
>NW_004524662.1:6898175-6914218 GCF_000260255.1 Octodon degus | reverse complement strand
GGAGCGAGCGCGGGCGGGCGAGGGCGACGCCGCCTCCGCAGCCCAGCCCGCGCGAGCCCGCAACTTGGGGTCCCCAGCGCCGCTCCGCCTCGCGCCTCCCCACCTCGCCGCTCACCCCTGCCCCCCGGGGGGGGGGAGAGGAAGAAAAATAAACGAGAAAGCCCGTAAGTCTAAGTAAGCAAACAAACAGCGAGATCCCCAACGTGTCAGCGCTTGGAGCATCCGTGCCCCGTTAGTTACTGTGTGGAGATCGGTGTTTTAAAAAGTTCCTGGTGAGAATTGCACATCCAGGCAAGGAGCTCAGTGGAGTGTGTCGGTTGGAAGTTAGTTAAACTAGTAGAGCCGAAGGGAAGGGAGTTGTGTGCCAAGCACCCCTCACCTCCCTGCGTGAAGAGCATTGTTGGGCTTCTGAGTAACTAAGCACCCCGCCCCCACCGCGCCGCGGCTTCCCTCCCGCTGTCCACCCAGCCTACTTTGTTTGGAATCCTATTTGCCGTAAATTGACAGAATTAATGACGTTAATTGCACGTAGCATATCGGCTTGAGTCAAGTGAATATCTCTTTCTGTCTCCGAAGAGGAAAGGTTCAGTAGGTAGTATGAAATGCTACCCAGTGGAAAGCCAGGTCAGACACACGCACCCCCCCACCTCAGCAGGGACCTTTACTTTCCCCAGAGGGTTAGGGGAGCTTGAAAAGTAGTTGAGGAAGTACTTAGTTCCAAGATTTAATTATTATAGGACCAGTTTTATTTTTTTTTTGATACAACATAAGTTGTGTACAACATACATGGAAAGAAGGGAAATAATCATGGTAGAAAGCTGCTTTTATGTAACTGCTTCTTTTCTTACCTAATAAGAGCAGCAGGAACTTCTAAGGGATCAAGACTAAGGAAATACTTCTGTTAAATAGATACATAATTGGCTGTAACTTGTAGATAAATCTGTAAAAATCGTATGCCAGAGAGTAAGCCATACATGATTCACTTTTTAAAGATGTCACATACTATGTACATTAACTATTACTTCCAAACTAGAAAATCTGACGTCTGGCAGGAAAGGAACATTTAGTTCATAATACAAGAGTTTAATGAAAAATTTACATACTAAATACTTTACTGTAGTAGGTAGAAAAACTTTATTTCTCAGAGCATTGTGCAAGCCTTTTAATAATTAGTGTAGCATAGTGATGAACACTTGATGAAAACAAAATTTATACTGTAATTGATTTCCTTTCAGTCCTCCCTTCCCTCTCCTGCTTTCCCTTCCCCTTCTCTTTCCTTCCCTCCCCTTTCTCTCCCTACCTTTCTCCAACCCTCCCTCCTTCATTCCTTCCTTCCCCAATTCTCTTGGTAGAAAATGTATTTACTGGGATGGCCCTAGTAATCTCTGTAGCAGAGGCCTATTTGTGTGCCATTTTGGGAATTTCTCTGAGATAGGAATCTTGAAGATAGAATTAATTTCTAGAGGAAACTTCATAGCCTGTGCATGAGCGCGTTCTTTATCACCTGTCTCCATTTGGCATTCGAAGAAGGTAAATCAAAGTGTGCGATTTGTTATTCTGCTCCACTTGAGAGCTGAACTAAATAACACTTGGTCTGAAATTCTGATTGAAGTTGTAGGAGGATATACTGTATTTAATTTAATGCCCTTTAATAGCATCTTCTTGTTCAGCTTGGATGCTGTCATTTAAAGGTTGGATCTGAGCAAGTTTAACCTATAGGGAGAAGAGAGGAGTAATAACGGGATAGGGGACAGGAGGAGCACTGTACAGGAGAGGAATGAAGGAGTTACAAGCTGTTTCAAATTGTAATAAACACAAACTTGGTCCATTATCCAAACAGTTGTTTTATGCCCCAAGGGTTCACTTTGTTATCAGGGTTTTAAATGCTCTTAACACTTTAAGTGTAAACATTATACAGGCACGTCGATTTGGTTAGGTAATGAGATAAGGGAAGTCAGTTTGTTCCAGAGAGGTTTGCTTTTCATAGTTATTGGCTTCATCTGAGGAGTTATCCACCTTTGTTTACACCCTGTGCCTAGGACTTGCCAGCAAATAACAGTATTTCTCTAACCACAGTTGAACACAAATATGTTTATAAAAGAGGAGCTTCTATAGACATGTTTCCAGTTGTTGTCTCTCATTTATTTTAAAAATGGTTTCCAAATCATTGATTTCACAAAGGTGTTTATGGACACTTTATTCTTTACTGCTTTTCAAGCACCCTCATAATCAAAACTTACAGAGAAAAAATGTTTCTTGAATCGTCTTGTTTATTTATGAAGTGTCTGGCCTGCATGTAATAACACAGTACAGAAATCATCTCCTTATAATAATGTTTACAACAGAAAGAAGCTTGTTTTTGATAATGTCTTTGGTAACTATTTAGTTGTCTTTAAATGTCTCTGAATCATACATATAACAAGTGCTTCCTTAGAGCCTGAAAGAACCAGTTTGAAAATCTTGTATATATAAACTTGTTTGATTTTTCTTTTAACTCCAATGGACTGCAATTTATGTAGCACTGCCACAGTGCTCACTGTGTGGATGTATAACCAAGAAAATTAGAGAGAAGTGTCAAGCATGTGATGTGCCCATGCTGGTTTGCAAAAGCACAGAGCTTTGTCTTAAAAAGTAAAGGTGGTGGTGCAGACTTTTTTGCAAGGATTTCTTTCTACAGTGTAAGCTTAAACAGTGATAAATGATGATATGCGTTGTCTAACTCTTGCTTATATATATATATATAAATAGCTTCGCAAGATTGCTTAAATGATAATCGAAAATATGAAATAGGATGGCCTTCATATTACAAGGCCAAGGGTCTACAAATGGATAAACTGAAATAATGAAATATTTCCAAGGCAACAGACTGTCAACAAGAACTGTAATGCATGGGCATATCATAGATCCACAAGAGAGGATATTGCACCGTAGCTCCAGAGACAGGAGTTATAATGACCTTTATTACTTAGGACCCTCCTACATTACAACATCATTTCAAATTTCCAATTTCTGATTTGTGAATTGAGAGACATAACTATTCCAAGCGTGTAATAAGCCAATCAATAGATTTGATTGGATGCAATGAGCAAACTAGAATTCAAAATCATTTGATGCATTTTGGTTTTAAAGTTTTGTGAGTTTTTTATCACTTAGTAACATTATGTGTAATGTTTTAGTTCTTAAAGGTAACTATTTTTAATATAAGTCAAATATGTACAATTAACATCTCAGCAACAAATTGGTTAAGGTGGTATTACCCTTTAAATAAAACTGACAAATTATAATAGTTTGATAGTTTTAATAATGAGTTTTGATCTTAACCCTGACATCTTGCTTTACAATGGTTGCTCCTGTAACAGGGGTATTTTGCAGGAATTTCAGAATTTCTGTGGATCCTCCCCCCTCTTTGATTCTTCCCCTGTCCCAGGTGTCACTGAGATCCATGGCATGGTGACATTTTCTATTTGAAGCAGGACCGTCAGCATCCTTTGCTCTGTGGTGAGGCTTCCTATGACTCTGTGTGTGTGTGTGTGTGTGTGTGTGTGTGTGCACGCGCATGCACACGTGCACACTCATGTATTTCTATGAAGCAGTGCTTTTGGACGAGGACTTAATAACAGTTTTAATGTTGTTATTTTGAGGCTGTAGTGGAGCTTCTTATTTTGGGATATTTATGGGTATAGATCCTAAAAGTTTCTCAATCACTCCTAGTAATGTTTTGCCTTATAAATTTCCTCAAATGCTTTACTCATAATAGTAGCTCTAGTGTAAACCTGAGTCTGTTTTTTTTTTCCTGCAATTTTTTTCTGAGCCACTACATTTAAAGAAAGTTTAAGGAAAATTAAGCATTCACAAGAGCAAGACTAGCCACTCTGCCCCATGCTGTGTCCACATGATCATTTCTTTCTACATTGAAGCATTATTTAATTATTAGAACCAATTTTTTAACAGATCTGCAGTGCATTTGGTTTGGAATACAACTTCAGGTGTTTTATAGACATATCTTTAATTGCTTAGAATAAGTAAGGCTGAAACGTAGTGAAGAAATTACTGTGTGGAAAATTTTAGCTGATAGTTTATTAAATATTACTCTAACTTTTAAATGCTACTATGGTTACACATAATGGAATATTTAAATGTGTAATTAAGTGAGAACTTCTAGAATTTATGGTAAAATTCAGTTGTTTGAATTTAATGATGTTAGTATTTTTGTAGTAAATAGTGGCCTTTTTTCCCCCCTTCCTTTTTGAGCAGTGTAATAAACCAACTGTAACAGAATGGTGTTTTTACTGCGCTGGGCCTCATTAGTGTGAATAGGGTGTTTGCACTATTAAGTTTGATAGAACCTTACATACTTACAATAATTTGTAGTAATATTAGTAATACTACAGTGCATAAACAGGACATGGCTTAGTAAGAATAAAGTGACTGCTACTGTATCTGAAATGATTGAGGCATCAACAACAGTGCAGAACACTTGTCTGTAGACATTTGTGAAGCATAATGTTTTGATAAATTAATGGCAATATTTGTAAAAGAAACTATGCAAAGTAAGGTGACAGTCCTGTGTTACTATGGCCCACAGTACTTTTTGGCCCTCGAGTACAATTATTGACTTGTTCTTTCATTCAGCTTTATTTATTGAAATTGTATGGTAAACCATATGAGTTGTACTAGGGATAATACTGAACAACATACCCCAAGAACTACCTTCTCTGACTGTGTACTTACCTTTATTGAACATACAAAATATTATAGAGAGACAGAAAATACCCTAGCCTAAAAGAGGAAGTAGTACAGAATTATAGACAAAAAGCTCCCTTTTTCCACTGTTGTTAGCTTTAGTGTTTTGGGAGGACAGGTATCTAATTTGCAATTAATGACTATAAAATGATTAAATATCTTGAAAGAAACAATACATGCTATATAAGTGAAATTATAGCAAATTTTAGAAAAGATGCTCTGATGGAATTTGAAAATAGGTTACATAGAATAGTAAGTATTTATTGGCCACTATACTTTTTCCGATCCTGTATTTAATGCTTCATAGCAATGTTCTCATTAACTTTCCCCAGTGCCCGATAAGGGGGGGGTGTTAATATTCCCATTTATGGATAAGAAAATAGAGGTATTTCCAAAGAAGGTGTAGAGTTATAAATTGAATTTAGGTTTTCTCTGATGTGTACTTAGGCAGTGCCATTTTTGTACCTTAACACGAGTGTACAGGGTGCTTGGACTTCCCAAAATCAGATTTCTGAGCCAGATGGCAGATTTCCAAAGGCAGGGAGAATGGTTGTGCTGTGGATAGTGAACAACATTTCCTCCCTTTTCCATCAGGTTTTTGGCTTGGAATATCAGAAACACAGTATTTATAAAGTGAGAGGAGGAATCAATATTTAAAATTTGCCTCCACTTTTAACGTTCTGATAGTTTTCTAGGCAAACTCCACAGTTGTGTGTACTTCACAGCAGATTTTTAGTGGAATGATCCTGATAGCATCTGTTTGCGAGAGACCCACACCTCTCTGGTGTATGCAGTACTCAAAACTGCTTTATTTATTTATTTATTTATTTCGTACAGGGTCTGGCTATGCAGCTAGGACTCATAATGATTCTCCTGTCTCAGCCTCCCCAGTCCTGGGATTATAGATGTTCATCACCATGCCTGGTTTTGGTGGCTGGCCTGATGAGCCAGGAGTTCTGTGTGGCAGGGTATGCAATACCAGGGCTAGAACCCAGGTGCTTGCACTTGCCAGGCAGATGCTTAGACTCTGAGCTATCTCCCGAGCCCTGCTTCTATTCTTTTTTTTTTTTTTTAATTTTATTTATTTATTTAGTGTGTGTGTGTGTGTGTGTGTGTGTGGCCAGCTCAGCCCACCAGGGGGCGGGCTGGCTGGCATGTGGTGCTGGGGGATTGAACCGTGGTCCCTGGGCTTCAGGTTTCGCTAAGCTTGTTCTAAGTAGGTGCTCTAGACCACTGAGCCATCTCGCCAGCCCCCTGCTTCTATTCTTATAGCCAGCCATGCCTCACAGTGTGCCTCCGTTTGTAGTTGGGGCATCTTTGTTTTGTAATATTTTTCCATCGAGTGGGTGGAAACAGCCTCATGAGCATTTATAACTAAGACACTGTATAGTGCCTATTTCTGGATATGGTCTTTTGAAATGTACAAAAACTTGCAAAATTTGGCCTTGTGCAAAATTAGCTGGCATTGTAGTAATAAAAGTGTTTATATAGCTCTCTGCACTAATAAGCAGGTACTGTTATATGAGTTTTACATATACTAATTTTTTTAATTAGAAAGTTAAATACTTCAGTGGTAGACCATTATTTAGTTTTCCTTTACACACATATATGATAACATCTTTAACAGGTGAATATCTTTGGTAATATTTTGATTTCTCTATGCCTGTTTCTAAAGTATTGGTCTGTCATCTAACAGTTCTTTGCCCCAAACTATACTTTAGGAAACTTTTTAGCATCTTATTCCATCACTGTTCTTTGATACTTTGCAGTGGTAAAACAGCACTTCAAATTTGTCTTTATGTTTTAATACTTCCAGCCAAATAACCTCTTTAAGAAAAACAAAATGTGTAGTGGGAATTTGGGAACTTGAAAGGATTAGGTAAACAGTGCTTGAGTATTCATGGTTAAAGAAAGTATTTTGATTTTCTGTCTTAATTAAATATTCACTTTCACATTTAGCAGTTTTCCTGTTTACGTAAAAATGTTGCTTGGTAAAATGTTGGTAATAACTTATTTAGAGAAAAGTTTTATTGAAATACTGAGGGTGGAAACCAAAAGTCAATAGGAAGTTTAGGTGAAATGTAGGCTATAAAATTAAAAATAGCAATAAAATCATGATTATAATATTTTAGCAGCAGCAGCATGATAATGCAAAATTAAAGGGCTATGGCTTACATACCTATGTAAAACATTAATATGTAAAATCTTCATTTCACATCATTTAGATTTTATAACATATGGTGTTTTAAGACTACTTTATGGAATCATAAGTCATTTTGATATTATCTATCTCATGTCTGGTAGACTATTTCACCTATAAGATTGGTAAAAATATTTACAACAGTTTTATTACAAAGAAAAAATTTAATATTGTATTAAAGATCATCTGTATACTAATACAGCTGTAATAAACACCTGCCTCCCTAAATCTCTGAATTTCCCTTTCTGTTGTGCCACTCTAGAAGAAGGTGCTAGTTCTGAACTTCGTGCAGGATGTGTTTTACTCAGAGTGAAGTACTGTATTTGTTGGGAGGGTATGTTAATGGGACATGTAGAACCTCTGTCTCTGGTCCTAAAGGGAGATATCAAGTCAAAGAGATGCAGAACTACACGTTACATTAATTAATGCTCTATGTAACTGTATTTCTGGTATTATCTTTTAAATATACAGTCATATATATATATATATATATATATGTATTCTTGTATTTCTCCTGCAGAAATTATTTTCATAATATACTTCTAAAGATATGTATGTATTCTGTTCATTTATATAAAGGGCGTTATATTTTAATAATGCCCTTCATTAGATTGTTGTACATGTAGGCACAGTTCATATATAAGCCATATACATGTATACTGTTTACAACATAAATTATATATAAAATATATACAATTTTTGTCTGTCTGCCAAAGTGCAAAAAATATTACTAGGATATCTTGAGTGGATTATACATGTCTTATTTCATATTGAGTTGGATTTAAATATATGCAGTGGGTTGGTAACTTTTTTTTTGTTTTTCTAATGCTGTAAGGAAAAGTAGGCTCATCATTTTTTTTTGCACATTTTTATTGTTCTGTGTAAATGTAATTTGTTAATCCTGTGAAATTTGTCATAGATAAATTTGCTTGGATTATCTTGTCACCACCGTATCTGCATTCTTTTGTTCATTGCTTATTCATAATTTAACAGTCTGGCAGTGAGCCTTTTTGGGAAGCTCACAAAAGATATATGACCTCTACCAGCTGCTACTCTAACCTGCAGAATGCACAGCAAGACATTAGGAACGTGAGGATTCCTCTACTGATTAAAGTGCTCTTCATTTAAACAGTCTGTTCATAAGAATCTCAGGAATCTCTTGCTACCAGCAGTCTTGATTTTTTTCTTCCTAACAAAATTAGTTCTAACAATTGAATCTTCATTTGATATGAATTTTTCAGATTATCCAGAGGAACTTAATTCCTTGAGTGTTGTTTCTTCTTTATAGCTAAATACTTAAAAAATTTGTATTTGGCTTGTGTCAAAGCTCTCCAAAAATGTTTTTTTTTTTTTTTCAGGCAAAATAGAGTGGAGTAGCTATGTAACATCCTAATCTTTGAAGAAATGGAGTGTTAATCCTGTTTGAATTCAGTAACTTTATAGTTTGTACTCTAAATACTCCATATTAATGTGGAAGACATTAAAAATGTTGCTTGAATAGGTTTTTATTATTGTGACTTCATTTAGCATATGAATCTCTCTCTCTCTCTCTCTCTCTCTCTCTCTCTTTCAATCAGCAGATCAGTTTATGAGTAATGGTTAGTTTTTGCCTCTCTTCTGTGCAGGCATATGATTATAGTTCAGAATAATTCATTGCTAATCCATGCAGTATTGGTCCATCTCCATCACTCTATTCTGTGATTAGAGCCTCAGGCCTGCTGCCTCACTTCCTGCCTTGATTTTCTTTAACTGCAACCCTTGTTTTAATATAGTTCTGTAGTCACCACTCTTCTACTAGCTCATTTCCATTCCTCATATATATCGATTGTAGTAGATTAATATTTATTTGAAGCTATTTTTCAGACTTTGTGAAAAATGTATTCATTTCTTTCCATGAATCTTCATCCAAAGGGAGGGGGATTAAAAAATGTGGAGCTCAGGTATGCAACTCTTCCAGGAGAGTGAAACTATTGCTTTTGTAATCTGAATTCTTTGCTCTGGTCAAAGATTTTTCTTTTTTTTTTAAAAATCAGGAAGTTTAGCTTCCCTGAAACATTTTTAAAGTTTAAGCTACAATATTAACAGTTTAACTCTTATTTGTTCATAACAGGTCTGGAGTGGCTTTGTACGTGCCATACTCAGTGCAGTCACCATAACATGCAATGATCAGGTTGCGTTGAGCACATCTAGACAGAGACACAGAGCTGTCATTTTGCCTGGCATCAGAATTTGCCAATTTTACCAGAAGGTCATCTAACAGATTTTAAAAAGACTTTGTCTCAGATCTCAGTAGTCCTGTGTTCCTTTTAATAATTACTTTCGTCTCATTGTAGCTGTGTGTTTGAAAGTGTAGGTCAATGAGGATGATTGCATTCAGAATTTCATGATCTGTGTAGTGGAACAAATTGAAAGCAAAGCCTGTATCAATCACTGTGAAGGGAGGGTTAATTGTTACCGCTTCTCAAGCCTCTGGACAGATAAACCAGTAATGAAATACTTATTGCTCTGATATGTGAATGCTAAAGGATAAAACAATGGAAACAGAAGCAGTCTGCAGAGATAACCAAAAGGCAAAGAAAAAAGAATAAACAGGATGAAAGTATGGAACTGTAAACTATGTTAACTCTTTTAAAGTAATATTGTTTTTAGCTTCCTACTCACCTTTTTTTGGTAGGGTAGGACGGTCTCATATATCAGGTTGCTAAAGACAAATAAGAATACAAATGGAAACCATTATTTTTTTGAAAAAATAAAGTAACAATAAAACAACAATGAACAGTCATATTCTTTATATGAATTCTATATATTTTATAAAATAACGTTTGAGTTCCTAGTTAAGGTATTTTTATAAAAGCCAGTGATGCTAGATATATTAAATATTTTACATGCATACATGGTTTAAGTTTCATCATGTTCTTAAAAGATCCTATTGTTGAAGGTGTTTTGGAATTATTGGTCAATTGTAGGTCAAAGTACAGAGTAAATTTTATAGGTCATAAAGAAATAGTAAAATAAGATTCATGTAGTAAATAATTAATTTAAACACATTTAACTACATCTTCCATATGAACTTAACATTTGAACATCTGTTAGTTACTTATATGTTGAAATATATGCAAAAATATTTAGCCAAATTGAAGTCTTAGGCCCATGACAATCATCTCAACACAGTGGGTAGTTCTGAAAATTAATGAGAATGATAATACTGTAAAGACTGTTCCAGAGTTTGCCCAAATTCATTATCTAAGACTCTTGTTAAGAACATCTCAAAGAATTTTAACCAGGAAAATACTTTAATGGTTCAAAAGCATTTTCAAAACCCTGAATTATAAAAGTATAATGGAATTATATATGCAAGAGTTATAGTTAGCAGCACAGATAGTGGGAGACATCATAAGGGCATATTTTTCCACAACCTGTACTGCTCCAGCATGTGGTTTCATCTGCATAGTTTAATCTCTTGGAGTATTTTTGTTTGTTTTTAGTACAAAAATAATAGAATTGTTCAAAAAATAAAATGGATTACTTCTCATTAACATAGGGAAGCTTCTAATTGTAAAGTAAGGTATGTTAATCCTTTAGCATTCATTTCATGTTTGATACAACTAGCAGCAACGGAGAACATTCAGAGTGAAAAGAAAAAAATTTCCTATATCTTTGTATTTCTCTTCAGAATGTTAAGAATTTCCTGAGGCCTGATTCTGTGCTATATTGATAGGACATCACAGGATGGACACAAATGCTTGGAATAGTGTTCTTTATGGTTGTGACATCCTCTGGCTAATGTGGTCTTGTGTATTTTAAAAATAATACAATTGTAATGTTATATAACATTACTGAATTAGGATATTTAAACTGCCAGTAAGATACACCAGGGAAGAAAGCCCCTGAAGTTAGGGTGTACTGAAGGGTGTCCAACAGTGGGCAGGCAAAAAAAGCAAGAATGCTTACTCAGTAATAACTGTACATACACGTATGAGAGAAGCTGTGCATACTGAGATTCTCAGAATAATACATTATGAATCCCAGCTGAGATCCTTAGGAACAGGTATAGAAGCATGGGTTGGTATAAACCCTGGGCAGTGGTGTGAGTCTTCCATTGTCTTTATAGGAAATTGTACTCAGGTCCGTTAGCCTTTCAGTGACTCGGTTTCTTTATTTGCATATTGAGTTGCCAATCTTCACAACTACCAAAGTCTGTGACTACATGATTTGAATTATGTGGATATAAAATAGAAAATGAGTTGGGGAATATGTTAGAATTTTTTAAAATGGCATTAACATTTACAAATTTTATTTATAAAACTACTGCATAAATTAAAATTTTTAAATCGAATATGATGCTTGATATACAAGATTCAGTCAATAAAATGTTGGATATTTAATTTTTTTTCTAAAATTATCTTTGAGATGAAACTTGTTGAATGCTCTCCAGGGGTCATTGCAATGGAAGCAACAGAGCACATTAAGTTATACTGTAAAGAGATGTATTACAAATCTGAGTAACTGTAGTAGTAAAGAAAAACACTAAAGCTGTTTAGAGATAAATACTTTTGCTGGTTAAATTAAATCACAATAATATAGCTCTTGAAATATTTGGGAACTAGACCCTACCAAAAAGGGAACTAATAAACTATTTGATAGATAGACAGTTGTTGGGGAAATAACAAATATCTAAAAATTTTGTGTGTCTCTAAAGCATTTTAGAAGAATAAATTTTTTGTGGTGAGATATTTATTCAAACTATAAATTACTTAATTTTAATATTTAAAAAGCTTTCCTCTAATCCTGTTCCTTTACTTGTAAAGGGGAGTTGATTTAATATTTGTAGTGTGGACAAGCTTAAAGATTTATGATTACATAAGATTTTTTTACTGAGAGTAGATTAATGACTTTTTAAATACCTGTATTACTTAATCACTTATTTGTTGTTTTCTTGAAACTTCCAATTAATGATACTGCAAGAACATGTCTATGAGATGATGAACTTGTTTGACTAATTTCTTTCAATGTGTATCTTATCTATAAATATATTCTGCAAATGGTATGTAGATCATAGCTTGATGAGTATTTGGTCCCTCTACTTTGTTATGTTCTTGTCAATGATGATGGCACATCATAGATAAAATATTTTTTGTCAGAGAAATACTCAGTTCCTCAGAAGGTGATTTTTTTTTCCATTATGAATGAACTTAGGAAAATTTAAAGCTATTGTAATGTGGGCTATACCTGTGTAACTACTTTCTTTCTCTCTCCATTTATTAAAACATTACTTTGAAAGCTAGTTTTGGTGGTGACAGGGAAATTACCTGATTAGAAGAATTCATGGTTAGGAATCAAGTTTACTTTCATTTTTTAATAAAGGAGTCTATAATAAACAGCTTATTTTTAAGTTAATAGTTTGAGGAAGAACATTTAGTATGGCCTGGCTTCTTTTGCTGTGTCACACACACACACACATCCCTTCCCAATAAACACATTAGTTAACACCTTGACTTACCTCTGCTGGAAATAATATCTCATTGTAAAATTGTTTTCCATAAAAGTTTTAATTTTATAACGTTGATTATAAAACTGGGTAAATATAATGAGTCATGCTAAATACATATGTTGTGTATGTTTTCATTGTCAACCATTTTTATATCTAATTTAGTGTCTGTGGTAAAAACCAAACATTAAGTGAAGAAATTTAAAATTGACTGATATGGTAACACAAAAGTTGGAAGTGTTCCCTGCTGAAACGTAATTTATACTAAGATTCGTAGGTAGCTGTATAGTCTTTGTAGAAGTAAATCCATGTCAAATGGGTTGAACTAAACCACATTAGACATCACAAGATCCAGTCCCTTCTCCTGAGGCTATTTTTGTTTATCAAGGCTTGTTCCAGGGACAGACATCTAGTCACATTTTGTTGTAATACATTTGCTGGTGGTATCTGTTGTGTATGTGACCACAGTGGCTTTCAGCAGACCCTGACGCAAGGCAGTTTCTCCAGTGTTATAGGCTGTCAGTGTTATGGTGGTCAGTAAATGTGCTTCAGGAGTTCTGAGAGTCTCCTGAAAGACCATGCTGACACCATTTAATCAATTATTATAGACAGTATATTTTCCCTAAAAATCGGTATAAAGTATTACAAGAAATATAAGATTTTTATTCTACTTGCCCCTACTATATCAGCCTGCCACAGTTTAATGCTAAATCAGAGATTAAGGACAGTTTGTTACAGAATTAGCAGTGACCTGAGTATCAGCATTTAAGTCAATTCTTTTGAACCCTTGTTCCCACGAAGTGATGTGAAGAAGGCTAGTTGATACCTGCATAGACAGGAGACTTCAAGGAGTTTGAAGTTCTGGGAACCTGAATCTTTTTTTAGCATAGGCAGTAAACATGTCTTTGTTTTGTTTAGGAGGCAGACAATATCTTACACTCCAAGGCTCTTTTCCACACAAACAACCTTGAGTAAAGAGTTTGTAACAAAGGATGGTTAGTATTTTGCCTAAAAGATGTTCATAAAGTTGAGAGATGCATACCATCTTGAGAGACAGAACTGTTACTGTGGAGATTGTTATTGAGGGATGCATGGAGCATGTAGTGAGTAAAGTATGTAAGTAGTGAAGAGCATGTAGTAGTGAAGTATTCCCATTGTTTAGAGCTTCTTTGAACTTAATGAAATGTGAAGTTGTCATTTTAGGGAAATGATAGAGGTTTCAAATATGTAATGAATCATCTGATGAGCAACATCATGCCAACATGATGAAACAATAGATGGGTTTTGTAGTGTTAAGGTAGTCATATTCTCATGACATGTTTTACCATGGTAGGCATTTCTCTTGCTTTGTGAGCACATTATGTTCCTAGTTTGCTTGGTCTAGAAACTCTAATTTGTTGAAAGTTCACTTTGTGTCTTTGCAGCATATCAATTAAATTTCTCCATAATTCGTAAGGTAAACTCTGTTAATATTACCACCTTGAAGAGGAGTTAACAGCTAGTAAGGATTTAAAATTAGGCTTTTGCCTTTGTCTGTATTAATGAAGTACTGGCTTTCTTACAGTTATTCTTTCCTTGTTCTTTAGTACTATCCACATTTGTCTATATTACAGTTTTGTTTTGTGTCATACTCATTTTCTGTTCCTCATGCCCTTTTATATGCTACCTTTATAGTCTCCCATGTACTTGAAAAAGTTGAATCTTTTTATACCCTGAAATTATGCTAAATTAGAGACTTATTTTCTGATTTCATAGTATCTGTACTGTAGTTAATGATTGCAATTATAACATAAGCTGTTTAAAATGAAGATTACACCTAACATGATTCTGAAGTACTACATTAAAAGATTAAGAAATTTTGATTTTGTTTACTAAAAAGTTAAAATCTATAGTTCTATTTCCTGCATATGTTTTATTACCTATTCTGTTGTGATAGACATACATTTTCTGAATCAGGGTAGCATGGGTACTCTTTTGGTTGAAATCCGTTCTTACCTGTTGCACAGCATTGCACTTTTGCATAGGCCATAACTTGTTTATGTAGTTTATTTAAAAGATTTAGTTAAAATAACTTGTTACTTTTGGTGAACTCAGATCCTATTATACAATTAGTTATCCCCTCCAATCAGTGTTCAACGATTTGATGTTTTACTTTTCTCCTTTCTTCTAACCCAAATTTTCACCTCATTGGACATAATGATATGTGCATGTTGATATGATATAATACAAATTAATTATAAAAGAATAGCCTAATAAGTAATAAGACCACTTAGATCCAGGTATTCTCTCTTGGGTACACTATGCAGTCATACTCTGCAGTAGGACTACTTGCATAAATGCCAGCCAAATGTTTGGAGATCATGCTAGGATAAAACTATAAGATGCTCATTAAGAGGTGAAGGTGCAATGTGGAAGTTGTCTTTCTGTGGAGAGACAAATCACACAGTTCACCATGCTAATCTTTTGTTAGACTATAGGTATTTGTAACTGGTATAGAGGACCATTAGCCAAAATCATGAGTAATTAAGAAATAATACTTTCCTCTTGTACTTAGCTTTCTACATAACTTATAATCTTCTTGAAAGGGAATACATTGTTGTCTGTTTTGCATGAATGAAGGAATGAAGTGTTTCCAATTTGGATTTTGTCTATATTATACTTTTGTTTCATCCAAGGAATTTTCCATATTTGTTGAAAAACAGCAGTTGCCTTTGCTATAATGTATGAAATCAGTTCTGTAAAATAAATTAATAGAGAAAAATAAGCATTTTGTAATTATGAACTTTTTAACCAATGCCAAATAATTCCTAGTGTAGTCTAGGTTTCAAAGCTGAATTATTTACAATGTCTTCTGTAGATTATTCTCTGTAACTCTACAGAGAACAGTTTTAGATTTAAGATGTATTTCTGTTGAGAGAAAGGTGAAAGAAATCAGTTAGAACCAAGTATATCATTGGTAGTTTTTGGTTTTCCACATTTCTAAATGATACCTCCAAATAGATGAATTGTGGAACAATGAAATACTATATTTCCAATTAGACTCATATTAAACACATTTTATAGCCAATTATAATTCCATAAAAATTGAGTTCCATTAATTTTATATTTCACAAAATTATACCTATAATAATTTAAGTTGATTAGAGCAAAATTGAAAAATTCAATCATGTAAAATAGAAAAGGTTGCAAAGAGAGCTGACATTTTTCTGGAGATTGCTCCTCTTGTGGCACAGTTCAGTTGTCACATGGCCTGGTGTACACAGTACCTATTACAAAAGTCTTGACACAGGAAATCTGTAAAGGTACACTGGGTAACTGTGATTAATTTAGTTCTTCACTGTGATTGATTAATAGTGGTAAATATTGTTACTTTCATAAAAATCAGTACCAGGCTAAACCTTCAAAAATTTGCTTGAATTTAATGTGTAAAACAAAAGGCAATAAGAGCTCCAGAGAGAGCTCCAGAGAGAGCTCCAGAGAGAGAGAGAGAGAGAGAGAGAGAGAGAGAGAGAGAGAGAGAGAGAGAGAGAGAGAGACACAGAGATGGAGAGACAGAGAGGATAAGTAGTTCAAATACACTTATTCCTTCTCTCTTTACTTGGACATTGCTTA
>NW_004524662.1:6892138-6897185 GCF_000260255.1 Octodon degus | reverse complement strand
TCTGTCTGTTTGAGACGGGGTCTTGCTGTGCAGTTCAGGCTGACCTTGAGCTTACTTGGTAGCCCAAGGTGGTCTTGAACTTTCACTGATGCTCCTGCCTCAGCTTCCCGAGTGTTAGGATTAAAGGCATAAGTCACCATACCCAGCCCCCAGATCTCTTTTTTTCCCCATTTTTCTGTTCTTTTAAAAGCTTCAGAAGTTGGAAAAGGTTTTCAGTTTTGTTTCACTATGTCACTGTCATACCCTTTGGACTAACTTGTGTCTCTCAGTTGTGGGACTGTAAACCTATTAATTCTGAGTTTGGTGGTAAAATCACAGTAAGAACCATAAGTTTACAGAAGTTCTCATTTTCTCAGTTTCATTGGTGAGGGTGTTTTATAGCATAAATGTTGAAACGTTACCATTTGAATCACTATAGTTAAATTCACTTCCTCTCCTCCAGTCCAGTAAAGAAAATCTAGTTAGTGCTTACATTTTGACCACTTTTCTTTGCTATGTTCCTTATTTCAGAGTCTGTCAGTATTTACTTACATATACTTTATCAGTTCTCTATAAAATTGAGGCATCTTAAGTACCACCTAAGTATTTATTTCTCTTTTTAGAAAATGCCTGTGATTGATATTTTCTACTTTGATTTTTTCCTTGTTTTATACATTCTTTACAGTGAAATTTCTCCTCCCCTAAATAGACAATACTTCAAGAAATGTGAAAGCCCTCTTCGTTATGCCCAGATTCCACCATTGTTTTCAGTCTTTTCTTAGTCAGCTAAGCTTCCTAGTGTATATATCTCCATATGAGGTCACTTATTACTAAAGGGTAATTCCAAACTTTATTTTCCATATTCTCTTGGCACTATTTGATTGATACTGTTGATCATCCCTGTCTTTTTGAGATAACTCTGTTCCCTTGAGTTATGCGCTGCCATTCCTTTTTGATATTCCTCTCAATTATTTATTTTCTGCGGTTCTGTCTTGGTTTTCTGCTCTGCTCATTCCGTACTTCTCCCATGATCCTCACAGTTATTGCCATGCCCTCATGAAAGGGATTATACATGCTGACAGCACTGCATTCACTTATTGTCAACCAGCATCTCTCTCCTGATCTTTAAATCCATATACATACTGTGTATCATTCATTGCTATCTATAGAAGCACCAATGAGTGGTACAGTACTTGACATACAGTATATACTTAGTATATTGTATGTCATATAATATAGTTATTATATGTTATATAATAACTGAGTAGATAAATATATGGGCAGGAAAATGCACTCATGCCAATGTATTGATGGTGATACTGTTATCTTGCTCTGCCAAATTGATGTATTTAATTCTTGTCTGGCTTGACCACTGATGTTTATGCTGTCTTTCTACTATCACTTTAAACCTCCAGATGATGAGACTGGGCGTGGTGGTGTGCACCTGTGATCCCATCTCTTGGGAGGCTGTAAACAGGCGGATCACTACGACTCCAATCTAGTAGTGAGACCCTGAACATCCTGGAGACCTTTCCCTAAAATACAAATAAATAAAAAACCTCCTGGTTTTCAGACTTAGTATTTATTTTGACTAGTATTTGTACCCTCTTATTTCGGCCTCATATTTTGGTACCTAAACCTTTACTTTCTTTTTTAAGTCCAAGAAACTGCAAAATCTTTAATCCCAGATCTGGCCTGACTTTTACTATTTAGTGTGTGTGTGTGTGTGTGTGTGTGTGTGTGCTCATGCACACATGTGTTTGTGTTTGAGCATGCATGTGTGTGTATATGTGTGAGGGTGAACACTTTAACTGATGTTAAAGAAATATTCCAAAGACAAGTGAGGACCTTTTGTATAGTAATACTAAACTTAGACAGTTAAAATAGCTAGCTCTATAGAAAACTATGTTTATATTTGCAAAGATAAATACTTTATGTGCTTTGATTCTGTTGACATTTGGATATTTCCAGATTCATTCATGAAATGTTCTACAGTATGAACTGTATTCAAGGTGCTGGTGGAAACAGGCTTAGTCATGATGGTTATAGTTAAGAGAGGGGCCTCTTAATGTAACTTCCATGGATTTGCAGACAGTGCCTCATTTTGAAGCACAGGAAGGGTTTCTTTTCCTCAGAAATAGTATTGGGCCAGGGAGATAGCTCAGTTGAATAGGCACTTGCCTGACAGTTGCAAGGGCCTGAGTTCAATCCCCAGTTCTACAAAAACAAACAACAACCAAAAACAGTAGTATGGCTGCTTTGTGTGCAGATTCCTGAGTATTGACAGGAAACCCTTATTTGCAGAACTTTTCAGATAGTAAATATTCAAGTACAGTTTTAACACCTGTATTCTTTCCAGTTACTTTTTTCCAGATTGATCATATGCTAACTGACACCAGGTAGCTTATGTCAGCCAGAACAAACATTTTGTCAGTACTATGTAAGGGACAAACCAGATACAAGGTTTTATGCATTCCTATTTCCAGTTTTTGATGTATAGTTGTTGCATTAAGTATAATCTGTAGCTCTTCTCATCTTTCTGAATATGGGTCAGGGATGGTAAGTATATTGGTTATAAAATAGTATTCAGCCTTCCTTTATGAGGAAGATCATCCAAGATTTCTTCTTTTATGTTTTCTCTGTATTTATATAGTCTTTTCATTGACCTAAATACTTTTTACATGTTCTTTTCAATCTTAACCCAACTCAGTGTGTTTGGGAGAGATACAGGAAAGACAGTGTTACAGTAGCTGTAGAGAAGTCATATCTCAAATGTATATGTCCTTGAATATTTGTTGTAACAGGAGGAAACTAAAAGTAGAACCAGCCTATAATATGAGAAGAATCAGTTCACATGCAAATATGAATGAAACAGACATTTTTCTTTTGATAAAGGAAATTAGCTGAGAGGACATCTCAGATTATGAACAACACTATCATAGTGGAAAGTCAAATTATAGCTATCTAAACAGTTTTTTTGACTTTTCTTTAGAATTAATAAAACTGTATTTTCCTCATTACTAATTAGTCAAATACAGTCATAAATTTGAGTTTTTAAACATTATTTGGATCACCATAGATTGAAATAGCATCTTCATGAGTTTTACTCATTTTTATATGTGTTTAATGTGGAATTAAGAAAAAGCAAAATGACTTTTGTAAAACCTAGTAGTGATCATTTAAGAGCTAGCAGGAGGGGCCAGGGAGATGGATTAGTAGAATAAGTGCTTCCCTGGCAAGCGCAAGGGCCTGAGTTCAATTCCTGGTTCTGAAAAAACAAACAAAAAAACAAACAAAAAAACAAAAAATCTAGTAGGAGATTAATACTTTCAATGATATAGCTCCATTTCATCATTAGAACCCTGACATCAGTGTTTCGTGTTTGTATTTGTTTTCTTTTCCACAGTACATGTTCACCAACCTCTGGAAGTGTTTAGAGAAATGTTTGTACTGCTTAATTCCCCACATGAATGGTAATTTCATGGCAGCTCTTGAAATAAACATTTTAAAATTTGGAACTATTTTGTGACTATTCCTATTACAGAAACAAATATTTAAAACTCAGTGTAAGATTTGAACCTAATTTGAAAACTAATAACCATTTTCTAAAAAAATGTGAATTTGCATGTTATTGCAGTGCTGCCATTTTAAATTGGCTCTGATTTCTTTCACATGTAGTCTGCTTACATGTGACAGATTACACTATGTCTGCCACAAAGGCTGCCTCTTGCTCGTAGATGGTGTGAGTAGTCCATGATGCCCTGCAGACCGCACCCTCTTCTTCTCTGGTGGGCCTCCTCCTCCTCATGCATCCAACATGCAGTGGACACTTTCTGTCTCAGGAGTGATACTAAGAGATTTGTGTCCATTATCACATTTGAGAATCCTCAGTTACCTTGGAGGCTGATGGCATAACTCCATTTTATCAATGAAGAACTCTCTTTTGAGAGGTGAAGAACTCTGCTAATAAGTCAGATATTATATAAGTTATTTAAAAAAATCTTATTTTAGTGGTAATAAAAGTTAAAGATAGTGACTTAGATGTCCAAATACAGAATAGCATATGATATTGTTATGTAAAAGTAATGTAGATTAAAATCTCCCTAAGTAAATAATTAAGCACAAATAGAAAACTCTTAGTAATTTTGGAGTTCAAAGAAACCATGTTGCTGGTTGAAATAACAAGTATTTTTAGTACGTGACATTTTGCTTGTTGATGTAAGAAATTGTGTCTCTATTCATGTTTCCGCCTTAACTTATTAAAGGGAGGCAGAAAACAGCAGGGAAATGAAATATTTTGAGGAATTTCCTGTAGCTCATAGAGGAGAATATAATAATTGAGTGATTAATATTGGCTTTAATTGAAAACGGCAAAGATTGAATTTTGAAATTATGTTATTAAAATTAATTTTGAAACTTGAGTACTACTCATTTATTCCAAATACAAGTAATAATATAGCATAAAGATACTGCTAGGCAAACAATTTACCAAACCAGTAATAACTGGTTGAAAATCTGTGTTAATAAAAAATGTGCTTAAAATGTAGATGTTAAGAAGACATAGGGCTGCCGAGTTCCGGGAACCCCTAGACCCAGCCATAGCCCAGGTCTGGTGAGTGTGTGGGAGAGCTTCCTGCTACCCTGCACTGGTGGGACCAGTCCCAGCCCAGGCGCAGCGTGGGCCAGATCCTCTCCCACCCCCTTGGGACGCCCCCCACAACTCCGCAGCACCTCCCCCACCCCACCTGCTGAGTAGGAATTTCAGCTGCATTTCTTGAACCCCCAGACCCAGTCCTAGCCCAGACCCAGTGAGTGTGAGGGAGAGCTTCCTCTCCCCACTACTCCACCTTGCCCTCTCCAGGCACAGCTCAGGCCTGGCATACATGCCTGGGGTATAACCCCGCAGCTGCAATCCCAGCAGAGAGTTTAGAGGATAGATCCATCAAGCTAATCCAGGAGCAGAACATCTTGCCACAGGGGCACAACAGGTTCACCCTCAAGGGCAGCAGCAGGAAGGAGCTGAGCACAGCAGCCAGACCCAAGCCAGACACAGGTGGATAAGTCCAAA
>NW_004524662.1:6865271-6885817 GCF_000260255.1 Octodon degus | reverse complement strand
TTGTATCTGTGTATTCAAGGTGGTTAGGATAGATATATAGTTACATTCTCTTAATGAATAGAATGATTTGTTCTAATGGTGTTTGTAAATAGAATATGAAGTCCTTATCTTGTACAGCAATTAACCACTAAGAAGGATGTATGCAGTGTGTTGATTATTGCAACTGTCCTAGCTATTTGATTTGAAACTGTCGCATTGCTATTTGTTTATCAATAAAATTAGGAAAAAAACTGCAAGAAAAAAAAGAAGACAAAGGTTACAACATATGAAATGTAATAAAATACTGAAGTATTTGGAATTATGTCACAATTTTAAAGGCATATTTGTCATTAATTCAAGATCCCTTCATCTTTTTCTCTTCTGAAAGCTTTTTATTATTGAAATGTGTATGGTATCCATCGGCTTTTCTCATAGTGTTGTTAGTTGATAATCCTAATTAAAGTATAAATATAACTTAATGATAAAGTTTACTGCCTGAGACTAAAGAGGTAGCCTTAAAAATGCAAGCATTTCAGAATGCAAATAATGGCAAAATAGCATACTTTCTGTATTTGCTATAATAATCCTATATTAACTATCTTTTCAGATTTTAGACGAAGAGTAACATTTGATAGGGGAGCTTTACCAAGTGAAAGAAGACAGCAGATAAGGATGTTAAATTGAAATAATGAGCTGCTAAAAAAGATAATGGATCAGGATATTCCAAGCCAATTCAGGGGGGCAAAAGATAAGAGAAACTTTGAAACTCAGTTCTCAGTTTTGTTTTTTTTTTTTTTTTTCGGAACCAGGGATTAAACTCAGGCCCTTGCACTTGCCAGGGAAGCACTTATTCCACTGAGCCATCTCCCTGGCCCAGTTCTCAGATTTTTCAGAGAGGTTCTATTATCTCATAGTTTAGAGTACATGTGGTTTGGACAGTTAAGACAAGGAGGGTAAAATTCCCTTTGTGGCCATGATTACTGACCTGGGCTTCACAGCTTCCAGACATTCCACCCCCTTATCCAGGAAGAATAATGCAGGAGACAGAACAGTCATTAGTGGCTTGGAGGCCAGACAGATTTGGACTCTCCATTTTAATTTTAAATTAATTTCACATTTGAAATTAACATTCTGTATTAAACTAGATTCTAGAGGATAATTCAGCAAGACAATACCTGGGAAAGACTTTATACATTCTAAAGTTCTGTAAAAGTACCAACTAATGTGATAATTGCATGACACGAATAATCCTTATCCTTAGAATTTAGGACTGTTGATATTATATGAAAAAGAAAAACAGATCAGGAGAACACATGCTTTGGGAGGTCTGAGATGTCATGAATTAATGGAAGAGTCACATTTTTATTATCTCTTTTTTGATATAACTTGAAAATAATATTTAAGGAATAATTATTTAGTCCTTACTAAAATGCAAATTCCAAAGCGTTTGGAATTATTTATAAAAAGAATGATCTGAATATGGATGAAATAATTGATAAAATTCTGAACAGTGTGGTCTGGGAAATTTTCTCTAGCACTTTTATTCACTGTTTACTGAAAAGTGATAAACATTCATTGATCTAGATGTTAGATACTATGTTAAGAATGTTAGGTTTATCTTTTTTTCTTACTCAATACTATGTAGTGGGTGTTATAGCATACAGTTTATAAATGAGGATCCTGAAGTATACAGAGGGGTTAAATAAATTTACATAGGACTCATAGCAAGCAGATTTTATAGTTAGGTTCCAGTCTAGGTAGATCTCAGATTTCTATCTGATACACCAAATTACTTGGACACATTCTTATTTATTTTAATTTGTTTAAGTTTTTGGTTGAGGTAGGTTGTCTCTGTTGCCCAAGGCTGACCTCCAAGTCTTGGGCTTTAGCGGTCCTCCTGCCTTAACTCATGAGTAGCCAGGATTTTACCCAGTATTGGCTCTCCCCCTTATTTTGATCATTTTTTATTTTTAAAATATTTTTGATTGTTAAATACTTACTTACATATACAGTGTTGCAAAATAGAGAATGGACTTTCTCAATGAAGACATTTAAAATTCCATAGGAAGAGAAGAAATTCTGAAGATTTAAAGGACCTGTTATAAATCAGGTAGCTTATTTATTCTGCCAGGGAAACTTAGTATATTTTTAAAGAAACATAAAAAGTGATATTGTTGAAATCTTAACAAAATAGAATATGTTTTAAAAAGTTATTATTCCTGCTATAAAAGATAAAAGAATATACAATGTTTCAATTTGAACTATTGATATTAAAATTTTGAAGGTAATCTTGGCTGGTGTCCTGTGCAGTATACTTATTTAGCTATATAATATTAATTTATCAGTTTTATACTAAAATACAGTTAATGGATTCTGTATTTCCTACATCCAGTTATAGAGCTTAAAAATGGTACATTTCCACACTTTAAATCACTTTACTTTTCATAACTGATATGCCTGTGCAACAATGTTTATTACAAGCTAGCACACATGGGTGCTGAGAGGCAGGAATCTTGGCGCGCCTCTTGGGTGGCTCTGATGCAGAGTCTTTCTTGAGGCCAGAGTCAAGATATTGAAGCTGATGATCCACATGTAAGGAGGCTCAGCTTGCAGGCTGAGTTCCTGTGGCAATTGCCTGTAATTTGTTTTTCACCTCCTAGGCCTTTCCATAGGCTTTCTGGATGTCCTCAGAATGGCAGTTGACTCATTTTAGAGTGAGTGACAGGGGCTGATGAGATACTGGGGGACCCCAAATAGAAGTTATAGTCCTTAGGTGTCATGCCATATTTTGTTGGTCAAAGAACAGCCTGATCCAGTGTGGGTGGGGACAGCATAGAGTGTGAGGTACCAGAAGGGGGATTATGTGGAACCATTCAGAAGTCTGGTTACCACCAGTATTTCCTTAGGAAATTATTATATCAATAATATCTCAAAGTTTTTATGTGGAGATATTGCTTATAGCACAAAATTGTAGTTTAAAAAAAAAACAAATTGCCCTATGCATGGACAGTACTTGGGGATTTGTTTGAATTGAAGGAATTTGCTATATCAGAATACAAACAATTTTTATAGAGGTAAAACAGTAGGGACTGGATTTAAATGCCCACTGTACTCTTTGTGAACCTCAGTTTTTATATATAAAATAAGATTGATATCAGCCATGTGGACTTGGGAAAATCATGCCCTAGTGGTGAAAATAATGGTACATAGTGGAATGTGTAGATGAATATAAAAACAAACATTTACCTCCAGAAACTATTTTTTAAAGGGATGCATTAAAATTAATATTTATGAACTGGATGTAGTAGTGTACTTCTGTAATTCTAACAACAGGGAGGCTGATGCAGGAGGACTGCAAGTTGCCGCCGGTTTGGACATACAGGGAAGACCTGTTTCAAAAAATAAAAAGAAAACAAAAAGAATTGAAACTTAAAGAGCATTTGCAATGGGCAAAAAGTTTAAAACACATTATCGTACTTGGACATTAATAAAAATGATTTTATTAAATCATTGCTGACAGTGGTGGGGCACACAAGCAGTCCCAGTCCTCTAGCAGGTTGAGGTGGGAGGACTGCAAGTTTAAACTTAAGAGAAAATAAAATAAAATAAAACAAATAAAAGGGCTAGGGATATGGCTCTGTGCAAAGGCCCTGGTTCAGTTTCCAGGGCCTACTGGTTCAGTTTCCAGTAACCAGTGATTTTTTTTTTTTTTTTTTTTTTTTTTTTTTTGAGGCCAGAAGGAAGTTACAAAACAGGATTAAAAAGAACCAAAAGTTGTTAGTGGTAAGACAAATGAGTGTGATTTTGATTTTATCAATTTTTCCTAGGTTAGACATTATTACATTAGTATCTGAAAATTCTCAACTTTTTAAGAAAAGCAACACGTTTGTCTTCACTGTTTGTTGTTGTTCATTTTAGCTGTTTCCATTATTCTCAAGCTGTTTGACTCAATGAATTTTCTAACCCAGAGACCTAATGTGTCCATTTGTATTGAAAATAATTTGATTTCTGTACAAAGTTTCATGGTTTGGTTTTCCCTCTGCAGAAAGAGTAGCTTTTCTCTTTCCTTTTTATTGGTAATATAAAGATGAATTCAGAAAAGTTCATGCAACATATATGTACAGCTTGAACATAATTATAAGAAATAATTATCCTATTATATTTACTTCTTAGGGGTATTGTAATGAACTGGGTGGTTTTACATAACACAGCTTTATTGTCTCATCATTTTAGAGAACAGAAATTCAAGAGCAAAATATTAGCAGAATTGACAGGAGTCATTAGGTGCTGCTACCTTCCCAGAAATGACTGCCTGGGAGTGTGTGCTATTTTGCTCCATGTAGTAATCAGAATTGGACTCTTGTGAAAATGAGTTCTATGTTTTTCTGTATAATCTTGTCAATTGTGGAACATCTCTAAAATAAAGACAGCTTTTGTGTAAGACTTCTTTTAATTAAATGGATAAACTGTAAAAGTTATGTGTTATATATAAGGTTATCTTCAATTCCTTGGAATGATATGTTTTAAAATTGCTTTTACTTTTGAAAGTAAAGGTAAAATAATACTTATGGCTTTCAGCAGTAAGTATTATTGAAGAAGAGATATTTTTTGAACTCTGTTTTGAATCACAGTTTTGCTTTTAAAATGCATTCTCCTCAGTTTCTAACTAATATTCATATAAGCTTTTCTCGAATATGTCTTTGTTCATATTGCAACAAAATCTATGAGCATGATATCTATACTTTCTATTATGAAGGATTCAATGTTTTTATTTTTTATTTTTATTCTTATTCTTTTGATACAGGATCTCACTACACAGTTGTGATCCTCCTGCCTCAGCCTCCCCACCCCTGGGCTTACAGGTGTGAGCCACCATACCCGGTTTCTGGGTGGGCATGGTGTGACTGGGAAACTGGGAGCTGGCACAGCATGCAGTACTGGGGATTGAATTCGGGACCTTGCGCTTGCCAGGCAGGTGTTTAGACCATTGAGCTAACTCTCCAGCCCAGGATTCAACTTACTATGTTCTTTCCCATCCCATTTTGAAATATGTTAATTTTGGTTATAGCATTAACTTAGAAACTTCAAGTCTTGTTATCCTTCATGAGTTAGCAATAGCCATCTGCCAGTTGGGTATCTATCTTGGTCATACTGAGATGTTGTTTTTAGTAAAAAATGGCCAATATAATATTGGCTAAAAGCAAAGAAATGATGTTTTAGTTACATCCTTAAGCCTCATTCAGTTGTAAATGTAAGACTCAGTATTTAAAAATTAAAAATAATTTATGCCCATTATCTTTGAAGATTTCTAAAGATCAAATTTGTTCAAATAAAAACACACATGCACACATGCACACACTTACACATGTGTGCACATGCAAACAGATTCTTTGCTGAAGTTTGTATCATAAAAGAGCAGTTCAATTCTTTATAATCACATTTTTGTTTTAATTAAAGTTTTCAATGCTTTAAGTACAGAGGGTTGGCAAATTTCAAATGATCCACAATAAATGCAGCAGGTTGCCCTTCTCACCCATTACTTTCGCCCTCAGTAATACCTTGGTTGTGTCTGCTATGGAACCTGCTGGAGGGAAGGTGGAAAAAGAAACATTGCCACACAGATAGTACATGTTTCTTGGTTGAACAGAATGTTTTCAGTGGAGTCACTGAAATCTAAGTTCAGGAGTGGGAAGGGTTAGAAAAGGGCCACACAGATGCATTCCAGGCTGTTTATTTCATACCTTCCCCCACCTCGTTTCTGCATCTAACATGGCACATTTTAATCATTAAGACATGTTCTCTTTTTACTAGGTAGATACTACTAAAAGGTGTGCTGGCAAATTAGCTTAATCATATTATCTTCTTCCTTGCACATATTTGAGGTAGAGTTTTGCTTGGGGTGTTAGGGTGGGAAAGGGAATGACTTTGGTGGTAGTAGTGGGGACCACTTCGGTCTAAGTTACTCTTCTCTCCTTGCTGGGACAAATACCTGACATTGAAAATTAGGGAAGGAAAGGTTAGTTAGTTCACAGTTACTGGAGGTTTCAGTCCATACTCTGAGGCAGACTGGCACATGGAAGAGAGCAACCTTTCATGGCAGTGGCAAGGAGCAAGAGAGAAAATGGGAGGAGTAGCAGCAGCAGTGGCTACAGAGAGCAAGTCTGTCTCCCTTGAAATGCATTCAGGCTCTATGTCCCAGGCTGGGTGTAATACTCAAACCCATAATCCCAGCAGTACTATGACCCATAATCCTAGTGGCTAATGAATTAATCTCAAACTCTAGAAGTCCCCGCCCCATGACCGCATCAGGCTTTGGGGGGACAACTAGACACAAACCCTAACATCTTCTGTGATACAGGGAAAGGGTGATTATAATTTAAATAAAGGCCTCATCCACATGGGTGACACTGACAAAAGTTCTACAATCTGAGGTACAGGACCTCAGGATAAATCCTGAGGGGATTTCACTGACCTTATCGGACCCAAAAGCTACAACTCTTGTTGCATAGGTCCTGCTTTACCTTGGTCTTAACCATCCAGCAGAAAAGTATAAAAATGAAATATAAGAAGTAAAGCCATGCTGTTATGTTGAGCTGTAGGGGACTCAGGTCAACAATTTCTGACATTGCCAGTCAAGTGGAAGATCCAATACTATTATGGGCTACTGGACTCTTTTATAATATTTTGCTGAGTTTACACACCTTTAATATTCAAATAACGGAACTTAACGAAAAAAAGGGTATACAGATGAATGTCCATTTTGTATCTCTGTATTCAAAGTGGTTAGGATAGATATACAGTTACATTCTCTTAATGAATAGAGGGATTTGTTCTAATGGTATTTGTAAGTAGGATATCATATCCGAATCTTGTACAGCAATTAACCACAAGGAAGAATGTATGCAATGTGTTAATTATTGCAACTGTCCTACCAATTTGATTTGAAACTGTCTCATTGCTATTTGTTTCTCAATAAAATTATGGAAAAAATAATTTAAATAAAGGCACTTTGTGCTTAGTGTCTGACAAAGAGCAGACTCTAAATAAAGAAAATGTTTAAGAATATGTTCAGCTGTTTCAAAGTAACTCCAACTCCAACATAGAATAAAATAGAATGAGGTCGATGGTTTTTAAAAAACAAAAACAGTTTAATTTCTTTTCCTATTGACTTATTACACATTCTGGAATACTTAATTCATAGTACTGCCACATTAATGTTAACCAGGCAGGTAGGCCTGATCAGATGCCTAACCACAATCTCAAAAGTTTTTTGAAAAAGTGTTTTAAGTTTCATATAAAAATGTATTTTAGAATTTCATTTGTTTGTAAGTATGGAATTGCTTGTAAACAAAAATCTGCTTATAGTTCAACAAATACACTTTGAACTTTGAATGCCACTTCTTCTGTGAGGTACCTATATTAAATAACTGTTAAGTAGTGTCATAAATAGGTTTATGATATAACAAATCAATTTTTTAAAAAAGTATTTTATATAAACTATTTGAAGTTAAGAATGGTATCAAGTCAATTTGTGGCACCTAGTACATAGCCTTGTACATAGTGATCAGATAATGTTGGGAATGAGTGAGTGAGCGGTCATATGCAGTATATAAATACAATCTTCATGGGGCCATGTACATAAGGAGGATATGAATTTGATTATTGTTATCTAAGTTGCCAAGGAGGTTGTCTTTGATTCATCCACTCAGTAAGTACCTATGATTGCCAGTCACTGTGCCGAGTACTTTGTGGGACCAAGATGAACAAAACAAGACCTCCAGCCTCAAAGAGCTTACTTTCTATTGGAAATCAGTGGGAATAATAACACATGGTAAGGACCATTTCTGTAGTACATTGAAGTGCTTTAGTATGCCAGGAAAGTAGGAATAATTCTAGTGTATGGTTATCTTTGAATTTGGTGAAGCATATGATGGCAAAATCTCCCTCTGTATTTGTGAGCTGTGGGTTCTGTATCTGTGGTTCTGCATAGATTCTGCAAACCACACATTGAAAATATTTTTAAAAATTTCTGTACTGAACATATGCAGATCTTTTTCTTTGTCATTATTCCCTAAAAATACAATGCAACAACTATTTCTGTAGTGTTTACATTGGATTAAGTACTTCAAGTAATGTGGACATGAGTTAAAGTACACAGGAGAATATGGATTGGGTATATAAAAATATCAGGCCATTTTATATAAAGGATGTGAGCATCTGGGGCTAATGGTGTCTGTAGAGGTTTGGAACCAATCCTCTACAGACGCTGAGGGATTATGCATGTGTCAGTAAGGGTTAGGTTCCACTTCAGACAGCAGAAAGTTTGGCCCACTGTGGCTTAAACGGAGATCAATTTTTTTCCTGCATAATTAGAACCACAAAGGTAAATTAACAGTGTCTCCCTTGGTTTTCTTGGATTCGTTCTCTGGTTTACCTTTGTCTGGCATGTCTGCTGTTAGGTAGAATGGGTAGAGGCAATGGAGGGGAATCCCTTTGCCTGTATTTTAAGATTGGGGACTAACAGGTGGGTGATACCTGGCCTCCATTTGAAAAAGTATGGTTCAGTTCATTCTTTACATTTCTGAAAAAGATTTGTTTCTGTTATTTCTTTCAAATGATTATGCTATTTTTTGTTAATGTCAACAGATTTATAAAGAGGTATCTTTGCTATCTTTAAGTGATAGATATGATGGAGAAAGAAATGTTTATCATTTCTTATTAAATTAATAGCATCACAGTTTTATATTTAAATTTAGTAATGTCAAGTCCTATATTAAAAAGAAAGACTATAAATATAACAGTCAATGAAGGATTGATGGATGCCATAGCTAATAAAACAAAACAGCAAGTAGTTCTGTAATTTTTACAGCATTTTGACATATTAAGGATGTCTTTCTTAGTGTCTTGTTAATGTCTGTATTGTGCAAGTGTATATATGTGCATGTATGAGTGTGCACATGTGTATGTGTTTTGCCTGCACTATTCCAACCGTGTACTTTTTCTTCTTTGGAGCCCCTTTGGGACCACAACCAAGAAGGAGCAAAGGCAATCAACTCCTGGTGATTCGTATACATCAGTGGCTTTCAAACAATTGTGTGTAAAAATCCTTCAGGGAGCTTGATAAACATGAAGGCTTACTGGGCTGCTGATTTATGAAGTTGAGAAGGAGCACAGACTGAGAATCTAAAGGTGCTCCAGACAATTCTGATATAGGTAACTCCTAGGCACCAACTTGAGAAACTCTTGCGGAGAGTGAGGTGGTAAGGTCATTTAAGCCATCTCTCATACAAGATCTTTGTTCTCACCTGTTACCAAACTCAGGAGTCTAAAATGGTTGTGTTCACTCTGGGTGATTTGCATAAAGACTTGCTTTGGTTCAGGAAGGAAATAGTGGAACTTCTACTTACATTCATTTAAATTTTTTTTTCATTTTTAAAAATTTGGAATCCCAGTTCTTAGCTTTGGTACTGAGGATTGAACCCTGGGAGTTCTGAGCTATATCCCCAGCCCATTTTTATTTTATTTTGATCAGGGTCTCAAAAATTGCCCAGATCACTCCAAATTTGTAGTCCTATGGCCTCAGCCTCCTGAGTAGCTAGAAGTATATGATGTGTGCCACCATGCCTAAATTTACTTTGCCTTTTAAAATTTATCTTTTGTTGATGTATTATAGTGTATGTGCTATATTAATACAGTTGCATGTATTTATAATTTAAAAATAGAATGGTGCACATGTATTAAAGGCCTACCCTAGAAAACGTTTTATTGGGAGTGGGGCATAATCAAAGAAATTTGGAGATCACTACTTTAAACAATTTATAAGGCCAAAATCCATACATATTTCTAGCTTGGTGCAAGAGTTTACTGTTCCTTAATTGTTTTTCATTTAGATGTTACATTATCCAGGGCTTCTGTTTTTTGTTTTTTTTTGTTTTTTTTTTTTTTTTTTTTTTTTTGTGTGTGTGTGTGTGTGTGTACATACACAGCACAGCAAAAGATTAAGAGGACAAGAACTTTGCAGTTTATGTAGTATAGAAAGTTTTATCTACAAGGGTTAGTTGTTTGATCTGATACCTTTATTTAAATGAGCCCCTATTGAGAAGTGAAGAAAAAAAGAAAAAAACAGAAAGAAACAAGATGGCTGGGTGCCACCTAAGCTGTTAATTGGACTGGTGACTCAGGACCACTCAACAGTGGACATGAATAAATGTTGTCTTCTGGACTACTCATGCTTTATCTGTAATCCTTGATTTAACCTTGTCTTAACCGTTAACGGAGGACCCTTGCCTATAATACCTGTTCAAGGTAAAAAAAAGTTCTCTGTTTTCACTGTATAACTTTATATTTTTAAGAGAAATTTTTTTCTGATTACAACTGTCACCACCAATTCTTCTCTATCATAATGAATATAGTCCATTAGTTAAATTTCTTTTATTTGGCGAGATCCCCAAATCCTATTAGGCAATAGAGAATGTCAATTTCTTTTATTTGGAACTGGCTTCAGTATTTTATCTCTTTATGTGTTTGGTATGTCTTTTTAATGGACTGTAGAATTCAAAGACACCATGGCTTTTTATCTAGGTTCCTCTAGTCAGATTGTTACTACTTTTTATGAGTTTTACACACACATACACACACACGCACACGCACACACACACACACACACACACACCCCTATGTAATCTATTCAACAATATTGTCAGAGAAAAAACAAAATTTCTCATTTGAAAAAAATGTCAGTTTGTGTCAATATTGTTAATGTTTTAGTAACCGCATAGCATAGTATCTGAAATTCTGAAACTTTTTTTGGCTTTTTATTTAAAAAGTGCATTTCTAGCGGCTGGGTATGTAGTTCAGTGGCAGAGCACCTGCTTAACATACATGAGGCTCTGGGTTCAGTCCTCAGAACACTCACACACATACACACACGTGCATGCATGCATGCACATTATTAGTTTCTTTTTCTCCTGGTATTTCTCAGTATTGTTTTTGAGTATATCTGAGTGAGGTGGAGGGGACTGGCAAAATATAACAAATCACATATACAAAACATAACTAATAGTATTCATTAAACCTAGGTGAGCCAGGCTCTATGCTAAGCACATTATCTCATTTAATATTTATAATAGCTATCTGAGATAGGTGCTGTTATTTCCATCTGATACCTAAAGAAATGGAAGCTTGAGGAGATGATAAAATTTGCAGAGTCACTCAACTAGTAGTCTGAAGAAGAGGTTCTGTACTTTAGCAGTAAGGTGTAGTCTGCTGTTCACTATGAGCTTTCACACTGACTGGGTGCCTGGATCTTTTATAAGGTTGAGAGTTTGGGTGCAGAGAGACCACTTCTGGGAAAACAAATCCAGTCTACCTTATACCTGAGGTGAAGCCTTGCGTACAGTTGGGAGAGGGGCTATGTGTGCACACTGTGGAGAGCAGTGTTCCATGTGTTTTCTGTGAATGGAGCATCCTGGAGTTCTGAAGAGTAGTGGCTCTGGCTGGGAGCTTCTGTCTTAAGCACAAGAAGTTGGAGAGCAGCAAGGAGAGTTCTGTGTGTGTGAAGCTCAGCAGTCTTGGGTCTCTGGACCTGGGGTTCTGGGTAGAAGGAGGGCCACAGAATCTCAGGAAGAAAACCTGAGCTCTGATACCTGAGGAACCTCACCAGGTGGGCTGTATTTCCTCAGACCTACCCTCTTCTCCCTTCTGAACCTTGTTTTCAATCTGTAGATCCAAAATTATCAAGATGTTTCTGTATCTCAGTTTACAAAAGAAGTACAATGCAACTGGGAATTACTTTGTGTGTTAGTGAAATATTGGATAGATTAGTGAGCAAGTCTTCAACTGGCTGATTGTTTTTTGTCTCCCTATAGAGAGTTTAACGATTTCTTAGTCTCATAAAGTACCTTTAAGGGTTGTTTACCTATGATTTTTAAACTTTGGGAGGTCAGGAGTTTTATTATTCCTCCTGTGTTTGTGCCTCTCATTCCTGGGACATCATAAAGGCTTAAAATGTAATTAAAGAGTAATTTAAAATTGCTTGATTATTCCAAGTCTCAGTTTTTCTTCTTTATAAAATGGGAATATTATTGCAAATCTCATAGGATCTTTGCAGTGATATATTGGATAGTATTTTTAAAAGGTTAGCTGAGCAAAATATATGCCTTGAAGACCAGTATTTTGTACAATCAGTAGGCAATAATAAAAGGAAAAAAATTGTGTTTGCCACATTGTACGCATCCATTAAAGTGCTATGAATATTATTATTATGGTTTTTGTTGTTTGTCTCATAAATAACTCCAAGTCATGCCACTTATAATTCCATGTGCCCCCAAACAACTAGTTGAGTTCTCTGAGTCTTATCATATAAAACAGAGATCCCCCCTCTACAAACTGGTTTCTGTACAGTTTCAATAGGATTTTGAACTAATACTCATTTAGTATATACTATAGGTCACTATATGTGATTTCACTTAATCCTTCTCCAAATCCCTTGGGGGTAGGCACCATTGTTCTCACTTTACAACTCAGAATAGCATTATGCAGGGAGTAAAGTTCTCAGTGTAAGGTCACATATGTAGTAAGAGCCAGTGTCTGTGCCCTGCCATACTCCTGCACTTTACAGTCTAAGGCTACTTAAAGACACCATGAACATATGCATGCCATTATTTTTGGGACCCAAAAGCTATAATATAGTATAGTTTTAATTTGCTCTGTGGGATTTCTATGCATTATGGTAGCATAAACATTCAGAGAAAACACATTTTCTCAACTCTCTCTTTACTTTTCAAATTTTCAGACATTTTTCCCTCAATATTCAGGATAAAAATACAGATTTCAGGATTTCTAAGATCTAGAAAGAGTAAAACGATTTTTCTGTTACTTGGAGAGAGGTCTTTTTTGTATTACATTACCCATTTTGTTGGTTTTATAGTTATTAAGTAAAAGCTACTAACAATCTAGGAGGTTAGTTTAGTGTGAGGATCATGCCATTTGATTTTACAAAGAATGCTTTTTTTAAATTATACTATCAGTTTGAAACTGGCTAGTTTCTGCAGGTGTTAAAATTTTTCCAGGGAATCATGATTTTGAATATGCCACATATACAGGGGCCTGGAAGCTAAGACTGTCAGGTCACTATGTTTTTCTCTGTGATATTTTAATTAAAAACCAATTTAAAATACAAAAAGAATACATTTCTAGCTTAACATTTCTCTGCAAGATCTTCCCGTGCTGGAGGTCACCCCCAAGTTGTCTGGAGCATCAGGTTTTGAGTTAACTGAGCTTTCCTCTCTGGAGAAGGGGCGGCCCTCTTATTTTGGTCTGCTCTTCCCAGGGTTGTAAGCTTGGAAAGATTTGATTCAGAAATCATGAGATACTAACACGAGTATATTTTGAACTAGTATTGATTGACAGGTTTCTATTCAATGTAAACAGCTTAAAAAGAGGATTGCAGTTATAGAAACAAAAATTTGCATTTAAGAACATTCTTCTGTATGATATAATGATTAAGTTTTACATTAATCACAATAACAAAAAGTGTATATTAATTTTTTGTAGTGAGTTGTAAATTAGACTGCTGAATTGGGAATAATTAAATTGTATTTTGTTTAGGTTTTTCTTCTCAGATGCTGCCATTTCAAAAGAGCACATAGTTCATGTGCAAGACTGAATAAAATTCACAGGCTAGCATCAAGGACCTCTGAGCCCAGGAAACTGAGTTTGGCAGTGCTAATTTGTATTAAAGTTGTTGTTGCATGACAGCTGGAAAAAGATTTAATGCTTGCCACCTGAATCAAGGCACGGAACATTGGTTTCTATAACTGCCATGAATTTGAATCGAGGCCAGTATCTCTAAATTTGAAATAAACTGATACTCTGTCTTGAAAGACGATACAGGCCACTTCTGTTATGGAAGGTATTTATAGGATAGTATTTCAATTTAATTTTTTAGACACACACACACACACACACACACACACACACACACACACACTCCCCTTTCAGATTATTAGGCTCTTCAACACTGTGACCTGCTTTTGGAAGCTCACACCGAAGAACAAGAAATGCTTACAGCCATTTATTACCCACTTACAGCAAGGAGTTAGCAGGGAGCTTGCACCGGGTTCCAGACTTGGGGTTTCTCCTCTTACCATAGCATAGCTGCTCACTTCATCAGAAAGTCATTATCTCTCCTGGGTGTCACTATGGTTCAGAGTATTACAGTATTGCTTTAGGAATTTAGATTTTAATCCTGCCACCCTGCTGTGGTAAAACCTTAGAGCCACCAGATGCAGAATCCATTCACATGCCTAGGACAATAAAAATGATGATGATGACAATAATTCTTATTTTGCATTTGCAAAAAACATCTTTCATCTGAAGAGCTTTTGTAAGCAGAGCATGCATCTTGAGACTACTTTATGGAAAGTGATATTTGAGTCCAATATGGAAATGAAATGAATCCACCTCTGGGGTGAACTGTGAAGACATTTAATTATTTTTGACAGGGTGTGTAGTAACTGTAGTTGTCTCTGTGCAATAAAAAGTTGTGTTGAGGAACTTTATAAATTATATTTTACATTAAAATCTTCAGCATTATTTTTATTCTTACTGAAAAATAATTATTAGAATATGCACAAAGTTGATTATTGAAGATTAAATGTATGTTGGACTCTTATCTAACCCAGTGGACTTGCCTTGGCTGTTCCTTTGGTGTTCTTACAACAGCCAGTGTGTCATGTCATAGTCCTTGGCCAGATGGTCAGAGCTCCCACAGCCTACTGCACGGGCAGAGCCAGTAGAACTCAACTGTGCATTGCACAAGTGCAGACAATAGCAGACCATTTTCTCCTTTTGCATTTTCTGTCCAGGCAGTCTCATCCACTTCTAGTCAGCTCTCTGGCTATAGCCCATGCCACCACAGATCATCTTTTTTTTTTCTTTTTAAAATTAATTTTATGCAGAAACAAATTACAAAGAGACAGTTTCAAAACTGATTAATAGGACAGTTTCAATAATTAATACAATGCATATTGTTGTCTTCATAGTGGTTATTCATAGTATAAGATGCAGACATGATATCCTGTCCAAACACTATTAGTACAAATCTTTCTTCTCACTGAATTAAGAGAAAGTAGCTGTATATCTATCCTATTTTGTATATACAGACACAAAATGGTCCTTCATTTGTATCCCCTTTTTTGTTTAGTTTTGTCAGAGATGGGTATTTCATTGCCATTTAAATATTGTAGGTGAGTGAATTCAGCAAAATAATCCAATATACTCCAGTAGTCTGTAATAGTAGTGGGCTATCCATAAGACTGGCAATGTCAGAAGATGTTGACTTGAGCTCTTTATGGCTCAGCATATTAATATGGCTTTACTTTTCATAAATCATTATTATACTTCTCTTTCCATCTCTTTCCTAAGCAAGATCAGTCACAAGCACTTCAAATCCCTAACTATGATCTTCCCACACCCCTATAGTAGCCCTATCTCTCTTCCTTAAATCACTCACTTGTTAGTTTGTTATGTGTGTGCTTAGACTTGGTAGTATTTAAGACAACCTAGTTCTCAAATCTAGTTAGCTTCTGGATTTTATGCACTAATACTTTGTATAATTTTTTGTATCTTTCTATTACGTTATAAGACTCAGCAAGTATTTTACAGCTAATTATAGGAAAAAATAAAGTGAAATTATGTATTTTTATGAATTTTAAAGATTCCTTCACTTTACTAAATTTTATATATGTGTACATGTATGATTTATTTTTGAGGGAATTATTTGTACCATTAAATGTTTTTTCCCCAATATTCAGGGCAGAGGTCACTTATATTAAATGATGTGTACTTAGGGGGGTGTAGTACTGGGCATTGAATTCAGGGCATTGCCTGTCATAAGCAAGTGCTCTATCCCTGAACTCCACCTCTAGCCTAAATTATTCATTTTTGGGATGAACACTTTGACTTGGTTGTGGGTTTTCATTCTTCTAAGAATCCAAATATCACTTTTTAAAAGTTAAAATAATATGTGCCAGTATTCAATCTTTGCAAAATGCTATAAATTTAAATCTTTGCTTAAAACGATGTGGTATGTCTTGGGTTTCCTTTTTCTGTAATAATGGGTATAATTTAATGATACAGTGTAATATTTATGTAATTTACAGGAATTTAAATGCGATAAATTATTAAGTAATGTGTGTGGAAAAATTCTAGAGAAATTGTTCAGTATGATGTGCTAGAGGACTGAGTAGATTCAACATTATGGCACATTATATGTTGTCTCATGTTTTGAAAGTGAGTTGTATACTTTTTATAAGTAACCCTGACCTATGATAGCTTAATCTTAGTTTGCTTTGGTTTTAATCCATGATGCATCTTAGAATTTTTCATGAGTGAAAAGTGGAGCGAGCATTCTTCTTCATACTGTTTTTGAAGTATCTTCTGCATGCCTTAGAGTGATAAGGTTATGCAAATGTTATCATTTTTAGTACTTATATAATGTAACAATGTTCAAAAAGACATTATGTAAATAAAAATAGGAAAGGAAAAAGAGTTATAGCAGAAATTTAGTTTTCTCTTACCAGCATTTTTTTTCCCATTGATCTTTGGAGATCAGAGCACTTGAATTGATAACTCCTTGAATATTTATTTTCATGTATTGTGTTTTGAATGGAAATAATTTTGGAGCAGTTTTTACTTGTCTTTCAGCATTTACAAAGTTCTGTCCGTCATCATTATCTGTGAATTAAGTAACATTGGGGTATTTTGAAAACTGTTGTGTTTGCATGCACTTTTAAAAAACCACAGTGGGGCCAAAATAATGTCGTTATTGTTCATTCTTAACAGAAGCTCTTTTTTGTTTCATAGGGTGGAAATGGTTGACTTTAGTTATCCTTAGTCATGTGAATATTTTGTGAATTTCTGGACTGTCTTCTGAAAGTGTTTGTGGAGAAATGGCCACGACACATATAGACTGTGTTGGTTGTTCTTCTGTTCTGAAGCTCAGTATCTGATTTAACTGCTAAAGATGATTGCTGAGGGAGAGTCTTTGACTTACTGTGTACCTTCCAAAGCAGTAAATCCGAGGCATAATCTTCATAAAGATGTAAAGTAGTTGGGGGCTAAACTATATCTGTTCTCTTATAATGAGTGTTCTTTAAATTATGATAATGATTATCACTAGATACTTTTAGAGATCATTTGTATTATAGGTCCACAATACTGCCTGAATAAGATATGCTTATATTTAGATCAGAAACTAATGCAGTGATAGTTTGGTACTTGCAGTTAATTGGCTCTAGAAGGAACTGGAGTATCAAAAACAATGAGTACCAATTATTTTGGCTGGAAAGAGCAATGTATCATGAGTCAGTTGACACTGACAAGTTCTGTCTTGCATGTTGAGTGCCAAATGAGTGCCAGAAAAAAAAGTTGTGTTAAAATGTGTAGAGCACCAAATTCAATGAGTTTCAAAGTGGTCAGTACCAAAGGATGATGGTATATATTGATAAAGAAAATGGAGAGGAAGAAAAGAAATAATTTACATTGGTTTGATAACATGGTCTTTATGTAACTCACAGTTACTTTTACTTAATTTAGGCTACTGGAGGTAGTAAAAGTGCATAGTATAGAGGCTATTCAACATTTTAGCAAGGTCAGAAATACATTGGTTTTCAGGGGCCAAGGAAATGGCTCAGTAGAATAAGGGCTTCCCTGGCAAGCTCAAGGGCCTGAGTTCAACCCCTGGTTCTGAAAAAAAAAAAAAAAAAAAAAGAGACATTGGCCTTCAAATCTACATTACATACATAACAGTGACAAGACCTTTGTTCCTTAAGTTTCTGCTTTATAGGTGTTAGCTGGCTCCTATGTAAGTTGGAACTTTCAGTGATTCAGGAATGAATATTTTGGCCTCTTTCCTGTTGAGTTTATCTAAAGACAAAAGTACATGTTATGCTTAGTAAAGGCATTCAGTTTCTTTTGGAACTCAGCATCTTTTGGAATTTTCAGTATAGACTTTAGGGGGAAGATTTTTTTTCTTTCATGAATGCTAGTTAAGTAGTATATTTGTAAAACAAATGAAACAGAATCAAAAAGCAACAAACTTGTAAGAAAGGACATGCCATGGAAGGAGAAAGAAAGCAGAAAAACAGTCCCAGGCTCATAGCAATGCAAACGATCCGTTTCTATGAGCATTTCACAAGAATGTTTAGTACTCAGATTTAGAATGTGTATGGCAGCAGCCTGAGTTTCTATAATGTACAGAAATGGCTTAGAAGAAGCTATAAAGTTCTATCATGTCATGGGTTGGTGAGCAAGGATGGATTTACACAATCAAGGATATAAATGGCTTTGAGTGAGTCATTTGTCATAAAGTCCACTATTCATAATTGACATGGCTTCCCCTTGTCATTCAGACATACAGCAGTGAGGACATGGAGCTGCTGCCATTGTCACAGCAACCCTGCAGCGTCTAGCTGGACAGTGCTGTAAGGATTCTGAACTCTGTGTGCAGAACACCGTGTGCCTTTTGGACCATTTACACACAGCTGTAGTTTTGGACATTTTGCGTCAGTTTTCAAAGCACCACCAGAGTTCTAGCTTTACACTGCACTCTTTCATTTGTATGATTTAGAGAAGAGAACATGAGCAATGGGATTTTTTTACCCCAAGTGTGATTTGTCTTCACAGTTTAAAGTGTGTTTACAGAAGAAGGTGGAAATGTTCTCAGGCTGTTAAAAAGCACATTCTAATAAGGAGAGAGGAAAGTATGTTCGTAATGTATTTTAGATAGACCACTAGGTATCTAGCTTCCAAAGACTAATAGATAGGTATTTGATACCTTCTGAACAATAATTCACAAAGCTGATTTCCCTTGACCATCAGGAATAGTACGAAAAAGGAGGGGAGACCTGTGTGTGCCTGGGTTTATGGGTGATGTCAGTGGAGAGGGTGAGGTTTCTGGTTCCACAACTGTATGTCAAGTATATTTGTAGTGTGACCTAAATGTAGTGGTAGTGCTAGATTTTTTACATTAAAAATTGAAGTCATTTTTTGGTATCTTATTGGGCATTTTTAACAGTGACTCATAAAAATCACTTTGGAGGTGAGTGGTGGATAATACCGCCATGTAGTATTCAGCTAGGAGCAGTGTCATAGTTCTGATTGAGCTGGGTTGTGAGAATGTGGGACTTTTGCTTCAGGGTGGATATGATTTTACTTGATTTTGTTTTTTTAAGGTAGAGAAATGAATGAGGCATGCATTCATGTTTTTCACCTAGGCCAGTGGAAGACTTTTCAGTGATGTAACCCATTAGGCTGGAGAAGCTTTCTGTGAGCTGCCCTGCGGTGCTGAGCACGTTATGAATGCTGCACTGTTCTCAGCTCAGAGGGCCTTGCCGGGAAGAGAGCGGTGTGCCTGGGCCCCAGCTATTGAGAAGATGCCAGTCAGGGATGAAAACGTCTTTCATGAAACTATAGCTAACTTTTTCTGTGACACATTACCATAACGCAGAGAGTATTTTTAAAACCAATAGTGTGAAAATAAACACAATATCTTATAAAAGTCGGAAGGCTTTATTTTAAAGTGTGCATGTTGAATGACTAAAAATATACAAGTTTGTATCAGAATTCTTTTGAATGCATTGGTCGAAGCACTTTTCTTCCTCTCCCCCTCCCTTCCTGTTCACAGCTCTGATTTCTTTTGCCTTTTGGTTACAACTACAAAAGATGTCTTCTGAGACAAATGCTAGAGCATGACATCAGGGCGAAGGAATGCTCAGCTCAGTCCAGCATGTTTAAAGCATCAGCTGCTTCAAAAAATGTTACATTTTTCAGGATGGATTTAAAAATAAGGTTGATTCCTCATTCAGATTTTTATAGAAGTTTTTGTTATTCCCAGTTATTAGAGACATACCAAAATTGGAAATGGATATTGAACATTAGTAGCATAACATTTTATGCCAAATGCTTTGTAAAACCAGTGATAATAGTTAATGACAGTAATGAGACAGCATAAGGCTGTAATTTTTGTAAAAATTAGAAGCTTAAAATTGTAACTTTGAGTATGAAGTTATTCCTTTATTTTATTTTTCCCATAATTTTATTGATAAACAAGTGGCAATGAGACAGTTTCAAATCAAGTTGGTAGGACAATTTCAATACTTAACACATTGCATACATTTGTCCTAGTAGTTAATTGCTGTACAAGATGCAGACATGATATCCTATTTACAAACAAATTGAGTGATTTAAAACAAATCACTCAATTCATTAAGAGATTGTAACTGTATATCTATCCTAACCACTTTGAATACACAGATACAAAATGGACATTCATCTGTATCCTCTTTTTTTGTTAAGTTCATTATTTGAATACTATAGGTATGTAAACTCAGCAAAATATTCTAGAAGAGTCCAGTAGCCCATAATAGTATTGGGTCTTCCGCTTGATTGGCAATGTCAGAAATTGTTGACCTGAGTCTCCTACAGCTCAACATAATAGCATGGCTTACTTCTTTTTTTTTTTTTTTGGTTCCTCGAATGCCTTCAGGGCACTTTTGGCCAGCGGG
>NW_004524662.1:6854592-6865171 GCF_000260255.1 Octodon degus | reverse complement strand
TAGGGCCAGGCCCCCATGGCTTACTTCTTATATTTCATTTTTATACTTTTCTGCTGGATGGTTAAGACCAAGGTAAAGCAGGATCTATGCAACAAGAGTTGTAGCTTTTGAGTCTGATAAGGTCAGTGAAATCCCCTCAGGATTTATCCCGAGGTCCTGTACCTCAGATTGTAGAACCTTTGTCAGTGTCACCCATGTGGATGAGTCACGGCCATTGTTTGGCCAATGTGCTCTCTGTGAAAGCCTCAGAGAATGTTTTCTCTCCATGTGACTCTCCTTAGGCACACTCTACATCATCAATCACTTTTCTCTTTGGCCCCATAATCTTCTTGATCAGAAAATTTGGGACACTACTGAGTTACATAACGTTACAGTACAAGTTCTCATATATCCTGAGTCTTAATTGACCTTAGAAGGCTAGGGCCAAAATGTTGGCTTTCCTTGTGGCCCTCCTTTTTCTCTAATTTAGGTCTGCAAATTTAGGTTGTTAACCATCTAGAAGACAAGCTTGTTGTTATTACCATTATTTCTTTATTTTAGAGATTATGATATAAATTTATAAAAGTAGTATTAAATATTTAGTGGCAAAATACACTTAATTTCTGTTGGTTCTTCTTCCATTTACAATTATTTAATTTGAAGTATTTTCATAAAATTTCCTGTACTTGGATAAAATACATATTAATTAAAATGTTAACTGATCATTTTGTCTATGGTTTAAAATGAAAGAAGCATACTTTTTTCCCAGTTACTATCAGTAACTTTACATATGAAATTAATTATTTGTTTTTGCTCTTTAGTACTACATTAGTAGAAAATAGTGGAAATTCTGGAAGCAAATTTAAAAATTTCAATAAAATATATCAAAACATTAATTTTAAAATAGTCCATCAGAGTTAAGAAGTCTTTATTTGTTCGCCATATATTTAGAAATTATAGTATCTGTACTGCAAATCTTCATTAAATAATGACTTGAAAAATTCACCATTATAGTAGTAAAGCTGTTTCCACCAAGAAAAATATCAATGGCTCAAAGGATTTCTGCTTAGAGGACAAGGAAAAACATCAAATATTAAGGAAAGAAAAAATAGAGGAAGGAGATGACTGAGATGAGGAGGTGAACATGTGGAAGGTCAGCAGGTATCTCATATTCTAGGGCAGTTTAGGATGTGGTTTGCCTCATGAGCTAGACAGAGGAGTTGGTGAGAGGGAGAATATGCTCATTTAGTAAGGCCTTGATGTCTTGGAGTTGACTGAGGTTGGCAAAAGATAACTTCTGTTTTTTATATGCACCTTCTGGAGATGAAGCCATTAAAATGTACTAGACATGTCTTTCACTTGTGCCATCCAGGCCTTTTCTTGGGAGCCAAAGCATAGATGTATTGGGAAAAAAAAGTATTAGAAGGTGTTAGGAAGAAAGGAGACCTGTTAATGGGCGGAAAGTAAAGCAAATAGATTATAAGGATCAAGAGGTAGAGGGCAGAATGGAGGGAAAGGAGATAAACAAAGGAATTAAGATGTGTTATGTACATGTACCAACTCCCCACCCACAAGCAATGACTGAAAACATGTACAAATAAAGAAATAAAAATTTGATACATTTATGAATACTTTTTCAGTTGAAGATTGAGGATGTTTATTCCTTAATGATCAGTGCCTCTTTGAAGCTTCAAACAGACTTTTCTAATTGATTTCTTGATGAGTATGTGTTTTCACTTTTTGTGTGTACATTGTAAAACATTGGAGCTTTTTATAGTTGTTTATAACATTTAGGATACTTCAGGAAATCAAAGCTTCTTCTTCTTCTTCTTCTTCTTCTTATTATTATTATTATTATTATTATTATTATTATTATTTTTAATGTGTGTGTGTGTGTGTGGCCAGCTCAGCCCACCAGGGGGCGGGGCTGGCTGGCATGTGGTGCTGGGGGATTGAACCGTGGTCCCTGTGCTTTGCTGAGCTTGTTTTAAGTAGGTGCTTTAGACCACTGAGCCATCTCACCAGCCCCAACTTCAGGAACAACAGAATGAAGCCTTCCTGTGTGAACATTTGCCACAATCCAGTGATTATGTATCTGAAAATGTTATTATTCCCCCCAATCCTTCCTTTTGTACCTGTCTACATCTTTGTCAAAGACTGAAATTTCTTTAATTTTTCATCTTATCAGTGGAAAGTAAAAATAATTCCTTGTGGTGTAAGGCAAAAGTTTAGAAACAGATACACCTCTCACATTAACAATGATTAAGAAATAGTAATCAGTAAGAACCTAACTAATCAATAAACGTGGTTGGAAGATAAGCTTTCAACTGTTGCAATATGAGATTTCATAGGAGAAAGTCTCATGTCTATATTATACCTTTCCTGTGAGGAATCTGGAGGTCAGATCTGGTTTGTACCATCATTGGCATGTGCCATTTCTGGGTGTCACCAATCAGAGTGGCAAGCACAGCAGTAATGAAATGGATATTTTTGTTGTCATAACTAAATGGATATTTTTATCATCAACTGATGTCTATTTACTTCCTTTTCAAAACGTGTCTGGATTTACTTTGTCTCTTGTAAATCTAGTTGTTTACTATTCAATAAGTTATTTCAGTTTGTATTTTCCTCTACATTTGTTCATAGCTCTAGTTGTGAATCCATGGCACTGCTCCTATCTTTCCTATCCCACACGTGTTGCCTGAATGCTTGCTAAACAACAACAAAATGAACTAGACATGGTACCTCACATCTGGTATCTCCCATTCAGAATGTCAGGGGAGGTAGGAGTGGGGACAGATGTACATGTACAGCGACAGTGGCACTGACAGGGGAAGAGGCAAATACTAGCTATTTGGTGTTGTAGAGTTGGGCATCAGACTTACTGTGGAGGCTTGGGGGAAGATAACAAGGACCAAGAAACTCTTGAGTCTTGAAGAATTAGAAAGAACTATATAAGTGGATAAAGTGAAGAAGGATATCCCAGGTACAGAGGCAGAAAAGTCCTAGAAAAATCTGTACAGGATATTGCAACTGCATACAGGTGTTTATAGGACAGGAAAAGAGCTGAAAACTATAATTTGAAAACTCATTAAGAGTTGTATTTTGTGTGGGGCCAGGGAGATAGCTCAGTAAAATAAGCACTTAACCTGGCAAGTGCAAGGGCCTGAGTTCAATCCCCAGTTTTGAAAAAAAAAAGTTATATTTTGTGTACCAGTCTTTGGTCTTTCTACTTCTTATCAGAGTTTATATGAATTGAATTAAAGTGAAAACTACAAAGAACCAGCTTTGGAGTGAGCTAGTAAGATTTGAATTTTAGAAAGATAACCCTGTAGGCAACATTGAGAAGATAATGGAGACTGGAGGAGAGACATCATTGTGAGCTGGCTGTACTTCTCCAGGCAAGAGATGGCACCCTAATTAAAAAAGCATTCATGGAGGTGCTCTTGAGGAATACTGGAAGGAAAATGCACAGAAATTAAACACTAACATGTGAGGGGTGAGGAAAACGAAGGAACCATAACTGGCAAGGTTCCTGATTCATTGAGTAGTGTTTTTATTTCTTGAAAAGAATAATGATGAATCCCATTCTGGAGGGGTTGAGACTAAGGCCTTCCATGAAAGAGTGAAATGACAAACCCTCCAATATTTCCAGACTAATTCTGAATATGAAAATAATTAATATATGTGGTAAGCAAATGCTTGTTGAATTACTGAACGAATGTGTAGATCAACCATTAATTTATTACATTTTTATATGATAATTATTGACTTGCTGTAATTATTTTAAAGCTATGTAACACAACAGGATACATTCTAATTATTACAAAAATAGAATAAGTAGCAGAAGAATTTTTTGTATTACTTAAAAATTTCTAAATAAATTGACTTGACTGTAGATATCTCTTTACTTAGATTGCTGTCACCTTGCTTTTCCCTTCATATACTTTTTGTGGAATGTCTTAATTTTAATGGAAGGTTGTGAGTGGGCAGATATGTTAGGTAGAGGAATAACTTGAACATAAGAGACCAAGGAAACACTTGAAAACTGGGAGTGAAATAGTTTTAAAAAGTAGTTGGAGGATTAATCCATTTGGATTCAGAGTTTGTTCTTGGTGAGGTTTATTAATTCTGGCATCTAAGGATTAATGAGATAGATGCAGGATGATTAAAGGAGATCTAGAGAGGTATATTAGAGGTCATTTTGTAATAAAGGTTTATTTTCTTGATGTTTCCTTTGAAAGCCCACTTGGTTAATTGGGCTGTTATATTGTTGCAGAATTAAGTTGCATGTAGGACGTAATCTAGACATTAAGAATAATGTTCCTCTTTAAAACTACCTTGAAAGTCTTTACTGTGGGAACATGAAGATTCTTAGGTGGAGGGATGTCAGGCCCTTGGGTTAAAAACATGGCTTTGGTCTCTTTAGTTTGCTGTTCATCTGCCATGGCTTCTCTAGTAACACTAGCATCATCTTCCTTTGACATGTTTGAGATAATGACATTTGACACTGCTTGTTTTTATTCATGTAATGTTTGTGGAGAACAAATATAGGTTTTATTTTATCTGGTTTATTAAAGCTATGAAAATAAAACACATCATTCATGTAATAAATAGAAGGCAAAAAAAGTCAACTATAGTTACTTTTCACAAATTAATTTGCCTTTGTAGATCAGAACCATGATTTGTTTGAAGCAGTTTGTGGTTATAAATGTTACCCTGTATACTCAGTGTTATGAATTATTAGGCTAGTTACAAAATATTGCAACCTGGTTAATGCTTCCTAGTGAAGTGTTTTTTGCCTTGGTAGTTGATGGTGTCTGGCACAGTTTTACCTAGTTCACCTATTGAGAAATCTGATTTGTCAGTCTTTGGGAGGGGTATATCTCTATCAGGTGGACTCACATGAACCATTTATGTGAGGCTAATAAAACCAGATTGCCAAATGATTCATTCACGGTGAGAAATACAGCCACACAGATGGAATGATTCCCTTAGCAATTACTAAACATTCTTTTCTGTTATGGGGAGCTGTGTCATACTCAGAAGGGGGCCCAGTGAGCATACAGTCAGATCAGGAAAGTTGAATGAATCAAACTATGGTAGCATGGTGCTGCCAGTTGCATGTAGAAAATTTAGCAGGGTGAGACCTGTAAAGTCTGCTACCTGAGGCTGCTGTTTAGTGGAATAATATTTGGAAGGGCACATCCAACATTTGTCTCTGTGGCTCTCATTGTGTAAGTCATACTTCTAGTTAAGGAGTCACATCATGAATGTCATGTCTTTCCTTTAGGTCAAGTAATTACAAAGTCTTGAAGGCTTAGAAACATTTATTTTAAAAAATGTGACTTTGCCCATTTCTGCTCTGAGATATTATTATTATGACAGAAATTTCGCAGGTCAGTTAATCTCCAGGTGTTTGGAGTTTGCCGCTGTTTATCTCTCAGGTACAGACAGTGTCTAAAACTGAAGTAGTGACTGACTCTGCTTGTCCCTGGGCTCAGAACTGTACTTGGAATATAGCCTGACATGTGGGTATCTGATAAGTAAGTTTCTGTGACCAGTGAGAAGTACAGTATGGGAGCAAGTAGAGAGGAAGTTCAGTGACTGTATTTTCTGAGCTTAAGATCAAGGTGCATGCTATTTTATACCATCATACAAAGCTACTGAGCATTAATTTTCTGTATTGATAAAAATTATAAAAATACATAAAATTATGATTAAATTCAGGATGAAAGACAAATGAATAAAAGATAACTCAAAAGTTGTAGATAACTAGGAGAATAGTGATAATTATAACTTCAGAAGAAGATAGATGGGGAGCTGTTTTGTTAAGGAAAATGACCGCTATCTTGTAATTGTTGCATTTCATTTGATATTGCTGTATTAAAGTAAAAGTACCCACAGGTAGGCCCTTAAAAAACCAGAGTTTGTGTGAGAGGAAAGGAAAGTGAAAAAGGATTTGTGGATAAGTAGTCTCAGAGGCTTGAGAATAAGAACAAAACATTCCAAGAATGAAATAAAAATGAACTTTCATGGAGGCATCTGAAGAACACTTGCAGGAGATGTAGGAGGTAAGGAATGCTATAGGAAAATGTAACCAATTGCAGTCCAATTCTCTACTTTGTGTCGGGTCAGAATATCTAAGGTAGGAAGAAATTTCAGAGGAAATTACAAGCAAATGCACAAAATGAATAGAACATTTTGCACCTAGAAATGGTCACCAAATTTGATAACATCTTAAATGACAAAAGAGCCATTTTGTAAGCATTTCATACTTTTACATTAGTTCAACCAAGGGTTATTTTCCATTTAACAGTCAGAAGTACTGGGCTTCACTGAAAGATTGTAGCTATTATTTCCCACTGGAAATTAATCATTTTCTCTAATAAACTTTTATGAAACTTACATTTAAAATTTGGAATGTAGTTGAAAACATGAAATTAAAGCCTTAAAAATTAAATATTGTTACTTTTTAAAAGACAAATGTATCTTCAATGCAGCTCTTCGATAGAGCCACTTTGATTACAAAGTAGGTGCATGAAAAGCTTCTGAGCTCCTTTTGGCATTGTCACACACTCTGTTTAATTATGTACTTTTGTTTACATAAACAGGGTCTTAGCTTATCATGGCCCAGAAGGAATTCAAAGAGAAGGATTTTTAAGTCAAATTAATTACCTTCTGCCGTGGGAAAGGGTAGTAGCAAGTTTGTAGAGATTTTATCCTTTAAATTTTGTGAGTGATAAGAGAATACACTATGGCATTATTTTCAGTGTGCAAATGATAAGCTGATACTAGGAAAAATCAGTGTACCCTATATGTACAGCTAGTGTCAAATCCAGGATGTACACCCACACTCCTACATTGAGTTGGCCCAGCTTCAGTTTCCTACTATAACACTTCTTCTTTCCTGTCTTCTTTGATAATATTTAAGTTGTTATCAAATTTGGTGACCATTTCTAGGGAGGAAGGTGAAGCAGGTATGGATGGGTGATTTACTGGGAGGGGAAATTACTATTTTGTTCAAAATGCTACATTATGAATTACATGAATACTCTAAATATCTCAGTGCATATATTTGTGTTTAATGCATACCATCAACAGAATATAAATGCTTGTGGCGTTCCATGGTACTGTATTACTCTATTAGAGCAGATACTTGCAAACTCATTTCCTGTATATTAAACTAATACCCTATTAACAGAATTTGAGATATGTTAATGCTGCTCATACTTATCTTTTAGCAAAAGACAAAATAATACATAAAACTACAATAACTAAATGTACTAAGCCCTTGTAAAAAAGAGAACACAAAATATGTTTTCTAAAATATTAATTTAAATGAACAAAAATGACTGCCAGTGAAGAGAATCTAATCTTTGATGAAGTTTTTCAGATTACTGTTTGTGTTTGGTCCTTAAACTAAAAAAAAAAGTAGAGCCACTCTATTATTTATAAATATTTAAACAGTCTGAGTTCCTTCAGTCAGAATTCTGTCTTTGGAGTAGTTGCTACTTTACTAAGGAAACAAATGATCCTTAAGAAATGTTACAGAGAAGACAGAAAGAAGAGTAAGTGTTTTAGTAGGAAACTGAAGCTGGGCCAACTCAGTGTAGGAATGTGGGTGTAAATCCTGGTTTTGACACTAGTTGTGCATATAGGGCAAATTGATTTTTCCTAGTATCAGCTTATCATTTGCACACTGAAAATAATGCCATCTAGAGATTCTGTAGACAACAAGATGATATATATAAAGATGTCATATACAGGGACCGTCACTGTATGGTAATTTTGAATAACAGGAATTCTCTTCAACAGTTTGGCTCATGATACAATTAACCATGAATTAGTATCCAGCCTTTCTGCATGAGGAACCTTTAAGGAACTTCTAAATCTTATTTTTGGCTCCAGCAGTCTCACCCAAAGACTATTTTCTCTTCTTTTCCTTTTCTTCTTGCTGTCATGATCATAGTTCACCTTGTACTTGAATGTGAACATTCACTTAACTGCTTTTCTTGGAAGTCTTCCATCATTGTAAAGCCTTTCCTGATCTGCTTGGTTCTGTGTATCTGCCTCAACTACCTCCTCTTTATCAGCACTAAACTTCACATGTATAATGAAACTCAAACTCATTTCATCACCAGAATTTCTGCTAACCCATTAAATATCTTTATGAGATATTCATATCTTCCCAATCTGCCTTTGTAATTCTTTGTCTTCTCTTGGGCTTTCTTCTTGTTCTACAACCTAGTGAATGGTTGAGCCATAAATCCAGTCACTGAAACTAGAAAGCTAGGGGCCTCATTTCAATTCCCTTCATAGTATTTTTACTCATGTGTTCTTCATTCTGCATTTCTTTGTTTCCACCACTGAGTCCTGGCTCAGCCAGTACCATCTTTCATCTAGATAGCTAGGATGGCCTCTTAACTGCTTGATTCTTTTCATCTTATGGTCTGTTTAAAAACTTGTGCTTGTGTGGCAGTGTCAGGGATTCAGTCACTGTTGAATTTAGCTTTGGGGTCTGTGGAAAAGTTAAACGTAAGTTGGGAGGGGTTGCTCATGCCTGTAACTCCAGTACTCAGGAGGCTGAGGCAGAAGAATTTTCAATACAAGGCCATCCTGGTTTTTCTACATAGATCTCAAGGTTAGCATGGACTATATAGCAAGACTCTGTCTCAGAAAATAAATATTAAAAAAAAGTTAAATGTAGAAATTCTACATAACACAGCAGTTTCACTTGTAGCTTATAACTGAAAATTTGGATAGGTACCTGAGAAATACATTCTTTGTGTGCATTTATAGGAGCACTAGTCACAATGGCCAGTAGGTTAAAAATGCTCAAATGTAGTCATGAGATGAAAAGATAAATTTTGCTACTGTATACAATAGAATATTAGTCATAAGTAGGAATGAACTACTGATACATATACCAAGTGGATGAAACTTGAAAATATAGTAAGTGAAATAAGGTAGACATATTGCTCCCATCCATGTGCATTATTATTCACACAAGACATAGCCATAGAACTAGAACACAGATTGGTGGTTGTTGGTTGATGGGGGAGAAGCAACTGTTTAAGTGAGTGCACGGGTTTCTTTTGGGAGTGATAACACTATTGGAGAGTGATAGTTTAGTTGTGAAACTCATTTATGCCTCAGGAATGTTTATTGCAGAATGATTATCTTTATAGTAATTTAGTAGTACTGTGAATTTAACCTCAATTAAAAAAGAAAACAAAAAAGAAAAAACCAGCAAACTTTCACTAGCTCCCCCTTGTGTACAGAATGAATCTCCAGTTTCCTAAATTTCTCACATAAGACCCTTCCTTCACAAATTGCCTGCAGTTTCCCTCCCAGTTTTCTGGTTGTCCTTCCTTCCCCTACTCTTTTTTTCCACCCATGGGGAAGTTACTTTTTCCTAGATACTTTTTATTCTTTAACCATTCTGTTTTGAATAATGCTGGTCTTCCTCAGGCTTGTGTATGCTTTCCTTCCTGGGTAAGCCCAGCCAGTCTTTGAGGAAGACCTCTGTGAAATAGCCCCATAATACAGTCAGGAGAGCCTGGTACTGGAAGCAGCCCATGAGGGGGGACAGGAGGAGAGAAAGAGGGTAGAAGTGCCCACAACTCTTCACTGTGTTGTGTTCTGCAGGGCTGTTGCCATATCCCATGATTGTGAATACCCCCTCCAGTCCTGGGGAGTAAATCTAGGGCCTTTGCCCTCAGGTACAACCCCAAAACTATTTATTTATTTGAGACAGAGTCTTGTCCAAGTTGGATTGGAGTTTGTCGTCTTCCTGCCTCAGCCTCTCATGGTGCTGGGGTTACAGGAATATGCTGCATGTCTTATTTATTTATTTATTGGTGGTACTGGGGATTGAACTCAGGCCCTTGAGCTTGCCAGGGAAGTGCTTATTCTACTGAGCCATCTCCCTGGACCCCAATTTATTTGTTTTTTAAACAGCAGTTTGTTGCTTCGTAACTGATGATTGAGTGTGGTGGGAAAAAAGTCCAGTTGATCTTTACTATACCTTGTTTTTAATGTGACTACTGTGAGGAATTAGCAGGGGACTATTATAAATGTTATATTTCCTGTCTAACAGAATTGCATTTTCTAAATGATTATGCAGTGTTTATTTTTCTCTGGGTGTATTTTTATTTCTAGTAATGAGAAATTTTGTTTCTAATAATTTCTTTTGATATTTTTTGGGGGGAGGAGGAAGTACTTTAAAGTTTGTTACCTTTGGTAAAGATGCACCAAAAATTACACATTTAGAGAAGAAATTTATTAATGAAATACTTTCCTACTCCACTTATCTTTCCTATTATATAGTTTTTCTCTTTAAGCTTACTTACCTGGGGGGCTTGTTGTTTATCATAAAATATCCTGAATATAGGATGGCAAGATAATTTGACAGTCTAAGCGCCTGCCTGGCAAGTGCAAGATCCCAGGTTTGATGTCTGCTACCCCGTGCCGTGCTAGCCCCATACCTGTAATCCCAGTGCTGGGGAGGCTGAGACAGGAGAATCACTATGAGTCTGAGCTGTGTAGGGAGACCCTGTACTAACTAATTAACTAATTAACTAAATAAATCTTTTTT
>NW_004524662.1:6837728-6845862 GCF_000260255.1 Octodon degus | reverse complement strand
TGGATTAACCAGTGTGCATATGTCAGTTCTGTAGGCCAGGGCACATGATGTTTGCTTGAATTTGAGGTTGCACATAAGATAAAACAATGTTATTCGTCTTTCCAATGCTCCTTTTCTCTCCTCCTCCTTCTTTTCTTGTCTCTGTCTCTGTCTCTGTCTCTGTCTCTGTCTCTGTCTCTCTCTACTTTAATTTTCTTATCTTGTTTCATATCTCAGAGATTACTAAATACCACTTGGGTTTTGTAGTTAAACCATTTTTAAAACTTTTCCTTTTGTTTAAAATAGTGGCCTAAATTACTAGACAAACTGAGGGATAACCTGTTATTTAAAGGAGAATCCCTAGTTTAATTAATTCACTCAGTATATTCAAAAGCTGCAAAACAGCTATGGCTTCATACTGTATAGTTTTGATTGTAGAATTAAAAAGTGATGTTGCTTTGTTCATCATCAGTGTACCTTTTTTATATATAAACATGTGCTGCTACATGTGTTGCATGTAGAAGCTAATGATTCTACAGCTTGCACTTTGTAGAAGTAGCAAAAAATATCATAAGGAACAATAGTTCCTGTTCTAGTTTAGGGGTTATAAAATTTTTTGATAATGGGATTGGCACTTACATTTTATGTTTTGTGGGCCATTCACCTGAGCTGATGTAGTATAAGAGCAGTCAAAAACCCTGTGAAAAGAATGAGTATGAATGTGTGCCAGTGAGACTTTATTTATAACAATAAGCAGTATGTGGGATTGGTCTAAGGGGCATAGTTTGCTGATTCTTTTGGTGTGAAGATAGAGCTCTAAATTTATTAACATATGTAAAAACTGTAGTTGAAATTTATTCTAGTTGAGAAATAAAGAAAAGATTCACTGTATAATATTGTTTATTGAGAAATTATATATAATTGTAATATATGTTTTTAAAATAATTTCACATGAAATGCGATAACAGTAGACATTAGCAAAGACTATCACTGCAGTGTTTTTTTTAAGCATAAAAAGGAAATGGCCCAAATACTCATTAGTAGAATATTGGCTAAGTAAAACGTGGAAGTTTGCGTAGTTAAAAAGAATCAACTGTATTTTTTTTCCTGACAAGGAAACATTTTACCAGCACCATTTCTTTCAGGATAGGAAAGAAAGCAAGTTTGAGAATGATATATACCATATGACAACATTCATGCTAAACAGGTCAAAAAATGACCACATAACCTCTCAGGAGTACCTACCAAACTGATGATAGTGATTATCTCTGGGAAGGACTGGTACCAGGGGTGTTAGCCAGAAGTCAAAATGAATTTCACACTACAAATTTTAATAAGACATTAAAGAATGATTTGCAAAAAGAGAAAGTTCAGACATTCATATTCTGAGACAGTAATGCAACAAGAACATGATTTTTAAGTTTAAAGTTGTGTCACATGAAATTTATAGCCTTCTTTGTTAAAAATTTTATAGGAAATGAATGGTAGGTAGGGATTCTACCTCCAATGGAATGGGCGTGTGATTTATTTATTGCCTAGGCCTTGGATCTACAGAAAATCTTTTAACATTATGAAATTTTAGAAACTCAATAACTTATCAAATGTTGTAGACTGACCATCGCACTCAGCAATTTATGAGCTGTATTTCAATGTTATGGTCAATGTGGCCTTAGGAATTTCACCTGAGCTAGAGCCTCACTTAGATAGGAACACTTCTTTTGTAACGTGTTGCCCTCTCAGGAGAAATCTGTGAGGAGCTGATGTCAGCATACCTAATTTGGCAGTTACATTGTTTTAAAATGTGACAGTTATAAACTAATATACTGTGAGAGTTCAGACACAGGATAGGTAGCAGAGCAAAAAGATTCTCATTTACAGCTGAGGAAGTGGCCTGTTTTTATTGAAAAATGACTTTCTTACTGTATTGAACAAAGTAAGAGATAGCAAAAGAAATGTGAATGACAGCCCCTTCCTTCATTGTTGTAGTTACTTTTCTATCATTGCTGGACAAATACCTGACATGCAAAATGAGGGAAGGAAATGTTTATTTAGCTCACAGTTACTGGAGGTTTCGTAGTTTAAAATAGCCTGAATTATGTAGTAAGACCTAGAGGAGAGGCTGGGGCGCTGCCTTGTCCAGGATGATCTGTTTCATACCTCCAAGAGAGCCCACAAGCTGGTGGGAGGCAGAATGCATGCTGCCAGTTTAACCATTGGAGCCTCTCTGTCCCCGCCCCTCAAGCCCTGCCCTGGCCCTCTGGCCCTGCCCCTGTAGCGCTTCCAGCTGGGTCTGCCCCATGGCTTACATGAGACTTTGAGGGAGACAACAAGACGCAAACCATAACATTCGTAGAGCAGACCACTTCGGTGAGGATGGGGAGGTAGAAATTAAATAACACAAGAATACATCACATTTTAAAATTTCAGCTGGTGAATTCAGTAATATAAGAGTAGATTAAGAATCAGCTGTGGACATCGACAGTAGAGGGTCAGCTTTTAAAAAACTGTGTCTTGATGTGGACCTCAACCCAGTGTTTGCATTGATAGGGGAGATGGTAGGGCTGACTGCAAGAGGTGGGGCTTGTGAGAAAGCACAGTGAGCCAGAGAATAACTTCAGACAGAAGAGGAGCATGTTGCAGGAAGGGTGATGAGGAGGGCAGAGTATCAGTGGTAGCAGGAATAGAATTAGTAGTACTAGGGTCATGATTTTGACTAAGAGTTTTATTGTAGGTAGAGGACTACATGCATTACACCTTTATCCTTTACCAACCTCACTAAAAACAGGGCCACAGTGTAGTATTTTTCTCTTTGCTTATAAAGGTTTAGAGTTTAGGTTTAGAGAAGTAGTGTAATTTGCCAAGAACACTAGGTTGGAAGTGAGTGTTAAGGGCAGGATGTGAAAGCTTTCTAACTCCAAAGCCCAAACTTCCAAGGCAGACTAGCCCAGAGAAAAACTATAGTTTTGCTGGATCTTATGCTAAGTAATCTACAGCCCTATTGTGTTTCATTTTAAAATAAAAGTGTTAGGAAATATAATGTCCAGGATTCCTTGCATTGATTCTGTGAATCAGCACCTTATTGGAAAATGGAATTAATAATTGTACTGTGTGGATTAAGTGAGACAATGAGATAACATATGGAATAGTATCAGACTTATGAAAGACCCCTTTTAAAATCTTAGAGTCCAGTAAGTAAAGTGTTTTCATCATGTTATTATTAAACAGCCAGATTAATCTCTTTCACATTTGTTCTGGATCCATCCTGATCTCTGGGAGAGGGACATGTCTCAGGGTAAGCATAGACCTCTCTGTCTCCATTCAGGGTGGGGAAACTGTCCTAAAAATGTGGATTATGATCAAGGAGTAGATCTCTGAAAGGTATTCCTATCTTCTTGAACTTCAAGTGCATGTATAGTATTTGCCTAAGTGGTAGTAGCTTTCTAAAAGTGACAGCATCCAAGAAGTTTCAATAATCAAAGTGAGATGTGAACAATCCACTTGTATTAAACTAATTTTGTGACAATTTATATAAGACACTATATGGTTACAAATAACATAAGAAAGCAGTAACTCCTTTCGTCTTCTCTTCTTTTCCAATTTAGTGGTAGAGATAAACCTAGGGCCCCACATATACACTAGACAAACATTCTACCAGCAAGCTACATTCTCTAGTATGAAATCAACAGTTTCTAAAGCAGGATCCTTTTTTGTACTTATTCTTCCAGGAGTCATGATCTTTATATTCTACTCTCCTAAGAAATAATTCAATTATAAAGTTACTATACTCATGTTTTCCTCTGGTATCTGACTCTCTCCTTTAGTGTTTACTATAATGAATTACAATATCTGAGAGTTGAGACAGCTAGTCCAAGTATACTCCTGGCTTATGGAAAAGATGAGTCAAAAATTCAGATTTCTAAACCAGGCGTGGTAGCCCACACCCATAACACCAGTGATTTGGAAATTGAGGCTGTATGATTGTAAATTTGAGCCCATCTGAGCAATTGAGAGAGAGTCCAGGGACTGTGATACATTTACATCTTTTTCTGTCTCAAATCTGTGGTCTTCCATCTAGAAACTAGGCCTCTGTAAAGAACAGCTGTGTACAGCATTGTTCTGCCCCTTATAATTTCATTAATAATGAGGGAGCAATTAGAGTTTTATAATCAATCACCTTTGTAGGTTTTAATATTTTTCTCTTCTAAAGTAGTAAGTTCAACAGAATTGTAGAGTGGAAGAGAATTAAGGCTTCTTTCTTGCATAAAATTAAGTCTTTTTTTGTTATCTACTGTAAATAGTCCATCTTTGATAGGGATAATTATTGCTGGGAAGGCATGCTTTATTGATAGAATGTTACTATAGTTTATTGAGGGATAACAACTTGCTAAATATTAGCAACTGTAACTCTTGGAAAATAAATATTCCTTTTCATTGAGAGTTTTGCTTTTTTGATTTGAGCTTTATGAAAGCTTTCAGACCAAACTGTCAGACAAAACATGTAACATTTGGGCCTCAAACTAGTATCTTTTAATCTCCATGTTCATACATAGACAGTAGTAAAACATGAAACATCATTTAAAAGTATGTATTTCTGGATTAGTATGATATGCAAGTAATGGTTATTGGTCTAAGTGTTCTTAAAGGCTAATATAGCAGCAAGGATGGATGGGTTTTCTCATTCAAAATGTTCGTTATCCTTGTGGGATAGCAGATCCTAAGGGTCTGCCTCACTAAATTTCTGTTCCTCTGCTAAGAAGATACACTGATTTGATGAGAACAGAAAAAGCATGGTATTTTTGTCTGACTCTCTGTACCTCATGAAAAATGCAGATCAGATCAGATGATATCTCCATATAACTAATGAAACGATTTGCTATTGTATCATAAATACATGGATCTCTTTATCCCCAGATAGCATCTTGTTTGTATTTCTAGATACTAAATATTTTCAGTGGGTTCCCTATAAAGTTAAAATTAGTCATATTTAGCATACCTATAAAAATGTCTCCAATGAAATTCAGAATCATGTTTTGGCTTAGTTTGTTAGTTTATATATAAGATGTTGAAATTAAAGGCAAATATTATATTTTGGATAGTTTTAATTTCTTATTATAAATGTCATAGATGCTCATTGTATACCATTTAGTTCTCAGAAATATAGGCAAAATACTACCTGTGATCCCACCTCATAGGAATAGAACTGTTTAAAAAGGTGATCATCTTAGAGATTCTTTTGGAAATGTACACTTAAAGATGGATTTCACCACATATATTAATTGTAATATGCTTTTAAAATTAGCAATGTGGAAGTCTTTGTATTAGCATTTTACAAATTTGTATGGTGTTTATATATTATTTAGTATGAATAGTTCCTCCTTAATGGATGTTTAACCTGATTACAGTATGGTTTTTATGAACAATGCATTTGTTTTTGCATTGTGTGCTGCAAATTGTTCACTTAGTAGATTTGCTTAGGATAAATTCAGAGAGGTAAATATACATTGGAAGTTTGATAAGTCTTTTCCAACTGACTTCCAAAACTTTTATTTTATTTTCATGTCAATAATGACATGTGTATGTGATAAAAGTTTGAAATAAGAAATTAAACCATTTTTACTCTTTGTACATCTAAGGGAAGAACAACAAAAATCAGTCTGAAACAGTTTCAGTGCAGGATCAATACAGTTACTCTCACTGCTTGATACCTGTAAGACATTCCTTAGATCAGAAAAGACAAATATTTACAAAAATTATCCACATAATGTTTAAAACAAGTGAGAGAAAAATGTTTATGTTTATCTGATATTAAAAAGTAAAATTTTGGGGCAGATGATCCTGAGATGTGTATTATGAAAGAGACACAGATAAGGGCATTATACTGTTTATTTCTAAAATATTTTTAAGTTTGCATTTCATAATTTCATGTCTTTATAATTAGAAATAATAGCTGTAGAGAGATACACATCTGCTTATTTTGTTCTTGTTAAGATTGTAGATATATTTGTAGAGATAAGTTCATAATTAGTATTCTGCATTTAAAATCACCGACTCCAGTGTCACAGTTGTGATCATATAATGTGTACCACTCTTTTGGGCTAATCTTAAAATAATGATCACATAATGAAAAATTATTAATATTGTATTTGTGGTATGATATGTGGCATTTCTTAAAGACTAACACATAATAAAACCATAATATATTAAAATAATATTTGTTATTTTTAGTAAATAAACTTGTTGATCTGTAGAAAAAAGACTTGATTTGTTTTTAAGTTTTCTTTTTCTTTTTTTCTTTCTGTATTTAAGGCAGGGTTTACAGGGTGTTCAGGGTCTTATGTAGATTGGACTCGTAGTGACTGTCCAGTTTTCAGCCTCCCAAGTGCTGGAATTACAGCCTTGTGCTACCACACCCAGTCTCAATCACTGTCTCAGTGTGCTGCGAGGGCAGGGCCAGCATGGCACTCTGGGAATTGAACCTGGCCTCTTCTATCTGCCGAAGCAGGCACTTTCGTCTGCTGAGGTATCAGGCCGGCTCTAAGTAGCTAGGTGATAGCATTCATTTAAAGAAATTTTTCTTCTGATTCCTTTTTCATTTAGATGTTATTTTTTGTAGCACTTGTATTTAAAGTTTAACATAATGCATATAATAATAAGTTCATATTTGAATTGACAAGATATTCCATGTTAATCTTTCTAGATTAATTTTCTTTTTTTCTCATTATTAACTTTATTGAAAATCAATAATAATTATATAGCAAATTAAAAATTGTAGACAAAAAATTACAAAAATTGTATTGAAATGTGAAAGATACAAGATGTAGACAGAGTGAATTTTAGAAAAATATTTCTGAAATGAATACATGAGATTAATGATATATTGCACATTGTAAAAAATAATTTACAAACTTAAATGATTATAACAATAAAAATCAAGATTAATTTCTTTCAAGAAATTTTCCTAGATCTTTAGATTATTATCTAACGCATATGTGACTAAAAATAGCACATTGCATCTTGAAAATATGTACAAATAGATATCAATACAAAGTAGGTTATATTTTGTTCAGGGCAAAATGAATGGAGCAGATATTCAGAGGAGAAAAGGACATCAGCAAGCAGTTATAAATTAACGTCAAGTGGTTGGTGAATGTAGAACTTTGAACCATAGAGAAAGAGAAGAGTGTGCTGTAGCACAGCTTCTGTGCGGTGGGATGAAGCAGGTCTTTAGAGGAAGCCCTGTGTGGTATCACACCTGTCAAACAGGAGTAATCACAGGTGCTAAGTCATGTAGCACAATCTTTAAAAACAAAACAAAACAACAGCAACAAAAACTTGGAATTCAACCGAGGGCCCTGTACTGAGCTTGATACTGAACGCTTTTTACTTTTATTTGCATTTTTAAATTTTGAGACAGAGTCTCAGTAAGATGCTAAATTGCCCAGGATGGGCTTCAATTTGGGATCTTCCTGCCTCCCAAAACGCTAGGATTACAGGCATATGTCACCATGCCTTGAAGAATCCTCCATGATAACCCCAGAAGCTGCAGTGTCACATCGCTGTTGGGAAGTTAAAAGAGGCTGAATGTACCTGAAATGGCTTTATGAGAGATACATCATGTTCCTGGAAGAAGAACCTTACAAGTAATGATTGTTCTGATAGGAGTTCTTCTTGTCATTGTATTTAGCAGTAGGATGGCCACAAAAGTCTAGGAATGTATCTTTAAAGTTTCAGATTTTACCTTACAAGGTTTCAGACAAAGATAGTGTTTTGTTCAGCTTTTTTGCTAGTCTGTAGGACTGGGAAGAATGAATTTGACAGAGTTTAACATCATTTTAAGATTAGTCTGCATTGCAGCCCTGTTAGGACAACTATAAATCTGGAGCTAGTTAAGAGAGAGAGAAAAAAAAAACCATAAAGTTAACCTTTGACCAATAAAAGATCAAGGAAGTTTCTGAAAATAGTCCAGAAAACATAGTGATAAATGAGAAAGATTCAAGATGGTCAGATGTCAGTATCTAGAGTATAAAGTGTAGTTTTAAAGCAGAAAACTTATAATGGCAGAAGATGTGTTAGCAACTCTTGGCCCAACGATTAAATTTATAATGGATAGCTTTATCTTTCCCAATCAAGAAGGAGACTTAGAACTACAGTTACT
>NW_004524662.1:6830428-6837628 GCF_000260255.1 Octodon degus | reverse complement strand
TTAACTAATTAACTAAATAAATCTTTTTTAAAAATCCTGTGTAATATAACTTAAGGTGCTACAGATACAGACCCTTGGGTTTTATAGCAGAGTGAGACTCCAACCTTCCCAAGATGTTTACAAATATATTGGGTGAGGTATATAGAAAAGCTCAGTAACCATGTAGAGCTACAAATACTTCCATTGGCATTTATAGAAAACAACCAATTTCACAAAAGAGGGAGTGGTCTTTCTGCTAGGAGGAAACAGAAGAGGTGATAGAAGTACGGGTTATGGAGTTGAATCTTAACGAGTTTGGGATGACAAGATTTAATGGTATTTTAGGAGTGTCAGTAGCTTCTGATACAAAATATTATTACAGTTGTTGCTAATATCAGACAAATATAAAACAATTTTCATCAATTTGAACTTGTTTGCTACCAAAAGTTTAACAGATACCTATTTTAATGACTATTAACAATGTGCAATTTGCTACACCCCATTTCAGGCTTAGATGGCCACTAAATGTGCTTTGTTATTTAGCCACTATGTTCCTCCCTGCTACACTGTATTTGATTGCCAAAATTAACTCTGTGGGTCAGTTTATTTCTTGACCATGTGAGATGAACAGAGGGTGCCACTGTAAGGCTGTATATATATTTGTGCTACAGATACAGATTCTCTGACTGGATACACATCTGATACAAGTATATGAGTAGAAGTTTGAACTTCAATTAGTTGAGTTTATGAAGCACTGATAGTGTAGAGCAATATATGAGGCATGTAGGAAATTACAAAGGAAATAGGAAACACATTCTTTGTTCATATTGAGTTTATAATCGAATGGAACAAATATAAGTGGAGATACATGATAACAGATAAAATAAACATAAAAACATGGTTATAACCAGTTACAGATGAATAGAGATACTTATACAAGTGCTGTGGGGTTGGGAAAATGGTTGTAGAGACTCTTGTCCTTTGGGATAAGTCAGGACCTGCTTTAATACAGGATGTACAACTTAGGCAAAAAATACTAAGACACAAATATTGGTGTGGTGGAAATCATCTATGATGTAAAATAAAATGAAAATTAAAATGTTGACTAGGGAAGAGGTGACAATAAAGTGTGCTCGAACAGCTGAGTGTTTGTACGACATGGAGTTTTCTGGAAAACCAACCATATTACAGTAGGCTAAGGGCTCTAACAATTCCAAGTGGCAATATTGGCAGCCTGTCATGATTACACATGATAGTTTTATATCAAATCCAGTGGGTTTCTGCATCTGTGTGTCTTTCTTCTATGCAATTTTTTAAGGATACAAATTTCTTCAAGCTAAATTCTGGGTTGTAAGAGTCTTACTGTCAGTTCTGATAGTGTTTTTCACTCAACTAGTGAAGATACAGAAAATGGAATATGATCTGTGGGGGGTAAGGCAGGCTAAGCATAGAGAAACCCTGTCCACATTCTACTGAGAACAACTACATACCAAGGCTGGGCCTTCACGCAGGGTCTGGGAATGGTGACAGACACGTCTAGTCTCTTGTCATCACTTTTTGCTAGGATCATGTGATTCTAGATTGTTTTCCACCTGAACTTTAGGCCAGTGTCTTTACTGTCTGGCAGTCATCTCAAAGTCACCACACCCACTTTTTCTTGTGTCTTTATTCATTATTTTTAATCTACAAATTCCTCACCCATTGATTACCTTAGCATGATATGATTGAGTCATTATCTTTTTTTATAATTTTATATATCTAATAATGTGACTTCAGAATGTTACTTCACTTTTTTCCCCTTCCGTCAATGCACGCTCTTGTTAGTAACCTTATCTTGTAAAATTGTACCATTTAATAATTTCCTACTGAAAATTCCACCCTGAATATTTCTGCTAAATAAACAGTTGTATTCTGCTATATTCTCACTTAGTGATCCCTTTTTCTGTTTTTTCTTTAAGGGGAAACCCCAGATTCATCAGCAAACACTTGAACACTCACTGCTGCCTGCCGCTTCTTCCTTTCCAATCTCATTTCTGACAACTAAACACAAGAAGATTCTGTTCATGGCTTAGTAACCTTAGTCTCTGAATTTGGAGGATGCCAGTTTGCATCTTGAAGCCATGTATTTCTCTTGGCGAATGTGATTTTCTGTACCCTTTTGGAGCCAACCCTTGCTTACTTTATGTGTAACTCAGGAAATTTCATACAAACATGTGACCACCTAGAAACTGACTCGTGTGTTCCTTTCACTCCTATGGTGTGTAATCATGCACTGACTTCTCTTACTATAAAAATGTTTAATGTGGGCATGTTTTGTCTCTCTGTATTCATTGTTAAGATACATAAAGGCAGATACTGTGTCATAATAATTTTTCATAGGGGCTAGCATATAACTATGTATAAAGTGATTACAAATACTTGCTGAATAACTTACTGAATGAAGACAGAAGCACTTAGGTATGAAGATAGTCATTTGGATAGATATTTTCATTTGATTCAGGAGGCAGTTGGAAGCTATTGATGACTTCTCAGAACAGGAATCAAAAATTACTCAGGGAAGAAAATTCTCCTGATTATATGTAGGATCCTGACAAGTTGTAAATAGATAAATACAGAAATGTTAGAGATACACTTAAAGCAACAGATATTCTTTGTTCAGAGAACAGTGAAATATCCTTGTGCATGCATAATTGAGTAAGTTGTGGAAATCTGAAGCCAGAGATTTCTGAAAGACTATCAGAGAGACACAAGGTATAAAAATAGATGATAGGATTTAGTGACACCTGGAGACCAAAGGTAAGAGTTGGCTCTTACAAATTTATATAGCAATGTAATATTTTTGGTAATAAATTGGGAAATGAGTAACGATTTGAATGACTGGAATATGTTAATTAATCCATGCTCAGTTTCAGATTCCAGCAGAACTTTGAGATGCAAATATTTTATTGACATTGGCAAGAGTATATATTTGAAAGAACTCTGATTGCAGAGTTATGATACCAGTGGCATAGTCCTAACTGTTATTTCTGGGGTTTGTAACCTTGGGCAAGTTATTAAGTGTGTTAGGTTATGGCATAGGGTCTGTCTATTGAATGAATTCCCTCGTATAAGCATCTATTATAGCAACTTGAGAAATATAATACAAATCTTAATTTTATTCATAATTTTGGTTTCATTTTATTGCTCACTTTAAGACATCAAAATTTCTTTTTTTCCTATAAATATGTTTCAGCATTAGCCCTATTCAATCCCTTTCACTTTTTAACCACATCCAAAAAATAAATACGTATCAGTTCCCTAGAAATTGGAATGTAAGCTCAATTATGCTAAAAACTAATAGGCAACACTAACACATGGTAACAGCTTCTTTTGCAATATTTATTCTCTTGGTGATAAAAACGTAAACCCAACAGCCCATTGCTGCAGAAAGAATTTAGCTACAAGTTTATCAATTTGAGCAGGGCAACTGCACGACTAAATGCATGTGAAACTTAACAAATCCCTTGGGGAAGCTGACTGTAAGAATTTTCTAGTCTGTGTCGAGTTACTGAGGTGAGACATGGTGGATTGGACTTAATGCCTTAGGCAAGTGCAATCAAATAGAGACAGTTTAAGATTTTTCTATGTCCATGAAGGGATCTCTGGTAGGTGTCTAAATGAAGCTTTCAGAAAGGAATGCAACGTAATCATGAGCTCTCTTCCTTGAATATTTGGCAGGTTATTGTGCTGTAAAAGAAATAAAAGTAAGATCATCACAGTTTAAGCTATGAAGTTGAAATATTTATTATTATTTGATATATAAGAATATGGAAAAGTACAAAGCATTGTCTTTTACATTTTTTCAAGGGGAGAAATTCAAGATTAATGAATAGTGTAGGGTACTTATTAGAATTACTGTGAATTATGGACATTTTGATGTGGTTTTTAAAAGTTGACCATCAGTATTAGTTTTGAATCAGTATTGAGCCTGTTAAATATGATCCATTGCATGTGATTTTTCTTGTAAAGATACTGTTTTGGGTCATTTTTGTTTCTGAACTTAGGAAATTTGACAGTGCATACTAGAATATCTGTTTTGGAAATTCATTAACATGAAATAGATAAGCTACTTTATTTTTATTTCAAAATTGAAGATCTGGGAGGAAACAAGTTCCAATACAGACAAAAGTGCATTCATTCATTCATTCATTCATTCATTCATTCATTCACTAATCAAATTATTTGAAGATGAATCCTTGCTTTAATTACTGTTTTCCCCTGCTGTCCTGTTAATGTAATGTTCTGACATTAAAATCTGAAGTTGTTATTAGAAAAATACTAGCACTAACACTAAAAAATGTAAAATAATGTGATCAAATTATAAAATGATATGGATCACTTTATGTTATATTCAGGCTGCCTGGTTGAGATAAATCGAAAGGAAAAATTTTATTTTGCTTTTTTGATGCTTTGGATTAAAAAAGAGAACTATTTTGGTGATCTGAACCTCTCCAGAATTTCAGAAGACTCTGGTAGGAGAGACTTTATAGTGAATTGGTTAAGTAGCTGGGGCCTAGAGCTTAATATCCTTATTTGAACCTTGGCTATGCTACCTGTTAACATGTGACTCAGAGAAAATGGCTTAACTTCAATTTTCTAATCTGTAAAGTAGGGATAAAAGAGTCATTCTTAGGGCTGTTTGAAGATTGAATGAATCAATAAATGTGGAGCTCCTAGAATAGAACCTGATGCAGATCTTCCTAAATAAGTGCTGGCTCTACAATGACTGTAATAATCACACCTAGTATCATTTGGTGCCTCTATTTATGGTTTATTAGAAGCATAAGACAACACAGATTTATAGTTCTTTACCTGTTTAGTGCTCAGTTCATGACAGTATGAAAGATAGATTTGAGAATTGGGTTCCAAGGCCTCAATACATTTGGAATGCAATCAGGCATTTAACTTCTTCCATGTGGGCAAGGTATCTTTTTTTTTGGGGGGGGGTGGTCCTGGGGATTGATCTTGGGACTTTGCCCTTTCCAGAAAAGTTTATGCTGCTGAGCTATATCCTGTTCTCTGGGCAAGGTATTTTTAAAAAGGGACTTAACCTGAAATAATCTAGGCTATAAAAATAGAAGAAACCCTGTAGTTTGGAGGATAAAGGCTTCCTAGAGTCAAAGGGGAGTTGCTTACTTTAAGGCTATAGAAAGCTTCTCCAAGTGTTTACAGCTACTGCTCACTGGGGTCTTCAGGATTCAGAGAGCCCTTCCTGTCCTTTTCAAAAGTCAATTTACATGGTCGGACTGAAGATTCTTCGTTGTCATTTTTGCTTTTTCCTATAGGCTGTCATTATTGCCCTGATCTGTATCTTTATGATTATGACAATAGTCTTAGTACAGAAACTCTCCCCCTAGTACTCAGCCCTCAAGTCTAATAGCCACACTTGATGGCTAAGTATGTAACTCCTTCCTTCTGACCGCTTGACTGACCAGAAGGCACAGAGCCATTGACACTGACCTTAGTCTTCGGACCTGACTCTATCATTTGCTATTTCCCTCATCTCCTCTAGCTCTGTGGACCACTGGAGCCCTGCTTGTTTTGGACTGTATTGATTTTTCCAACCTGTTCCTTTCCCCTTTCTCCCTTCAGAACCTTTCTAATCAGGACTCTCAAAGAAGAGCTACAAGAGAGGATCCCAGAGGATGCAAAAATCCAGGGGGTTGGGCCTAATGAGAATGAGTACATCATTTGTGTTTGACCTGTGTGGTTTCCAGGGGAGCATGGGGGCTCTTCATAATCACCTTGGGCTAATATGGTGTGCACTTGGTTGTCCTGGCCAAATGGACCTGAGCTGAAGAGAATCTATTTTTCAATAATTGTAAGCAATGATTTTTAGGTAGTTAAAACAATTTTTAGGTACTTGCAGTAATTTTTAGGTAGCTTCCAGGAGGAGGGGCAACCTATGGTAATGTTAGCCTACTCATCCAAGAAACTAAGAAGTCAGGTCACCAAACAGGACTTGAAGGAATCTGCTGGTTGTCAAATAGCAAATAATCAAGAAGTAGATATTAGTACTATTGCTTTTTGACCAAATAGCAACAATGGACTAATCTCTCCATTCTTTCTGTAGGGAAGAATAAAATGAGAATTCAGTACTTTGTGCAACAGTTTGGACTTTCTATATACTTTATAACATTTCACAATGAGGAATGCTGGGGAAAACTATCATTTATATAGGACGATGGCTAGACGATCTGAACTATTTTACTACAAGTGTGGCACAACCTGGAAAGTTGAGTTGAAAACAATGGAAACATTTAAAATTGCAAAAGTAGATTGATCTAGGGCCAGTGAGATAGCTCAGTGGACTAAGTGCTTGCTTAGGCAAGTGCAGGAGCCAGGGTTCGATCCCTGGTACCATGTGCTGTGCTCACCCCCCTTCCCCTGCATACTGAGCTGGTTATGGAGTCTGGGTATGGTGGCATGCACCTGTAATCCCAGTACTAGGGAGGCTGATCACTGTGAGTCCAAGCTGCGTAGTGAGACCCTAAAAAAAAGAGTAGACTGATCTATGCCTGCTTTCAGTCTCCTTATATAGTAGTTCCTTGCTATTTGGTGGTTTGACTTTTGCTGACTCACTATTTTGCAGATTTTGAAAACATATTAATCTAAATTATTTATCATGGATTTTTTGCTATATTGTGGGATTTTTGCAGTACTGTACGGTATATATATGTTGTTAAAATTATGTATGCTTATGAGTTTAGAAAATGGTTAAGAACATCAGAAGTGTTTTTAAAAATGTGGGAAGGGTTTATAAAGCCTTAAATATATATAAATATTAAAATAAACATTGCTATTAACATATTGCTATTTCACCTATTTTCACTTATTTTGGGGATGTCTGGAATGTAACCTGTGCAATAAGTGAGGGACTGCTGTAGTCTTAAGTAAATGTTAGTATCTATTAGTAATTAATGCAAATATCAGTTCTACGTGAGCATAAAATAAATAAGCTGAAATAATGACTTTTTTTGGTTTTCATTACATCAGTTGTTCAACTTTAACATAAATTTTATAGTCAGGGCAAAATAGTATAATAGAGTTTGCAGTGAATGTTGTAGCTATTTTAAGTATTAACATAAATAAGTGGATTTCCTATTATAATTACCTCCTTTTTAGTGTGAATTGTTGGTCTGTAGAGGTATGAACAAACAAAGATTTTAGTCCTTGCTGGTG
>NW_004524662.1:6817689-6820443 GCF_000260255.1 Octodon degus | reverse complement strand
TCTTTCTTTCTTTCTTTCTTTCTTTCTTTCTTTCTTTCTTTCTTTCTTTCTTTCTTTCTTTCTTTCTTTTCGGAACTGGGGATTGAACTCAGGCCCTTGCGCTTGCCAGGGAAGTGCTTATTCCACTGAGCCATCTCCCCAGCCAAAAAAGACTTTAGGGATGGGGATATATCTGAGCACCATGGCACCTGTCTGAGAAGCATGAAGTTCTTCTTTGATTTCTGAATTTGATTTCTGAATCCCCGAAATACTTGAATTTATGAAGGGAAAAAGGAAATAAAAGAAAAAGTGAGGAAATTATTTCATTGGTTAATCTGTCATTCATTTATGGAATCCTGTAGCTGTGTGTTTGCCTTTCTATTCTTTTATATTATACCTAAACATTTGTTTGTGTACCTCCCCTTCTGTCCCATCTCCTTCCTGATTTTTAAGCATACTGTCATCTTGATGTTCCTTTTGTTCTCATAAAAATATTTGCACATTTTAGGTGCTTCATAAATATTTTCTGATTTGCATTGTGTAGAACAGATGGTATAATGTTAAAAGATGACTACAAAGAGAGAAACACTACTAAATTCTATTTAATGTCTGTTTTCTCTGTAAAGATAATGCTTTTTCAGATTGGAAAGAGCAGAACAACTGTATCTAAAAGAACCTGAAAGCCTCAAGTAGGTGTAGATTTTCCAAATGAACTTGCAGCCACTTTAAATTGCTACTGGTTCATCCCAGAGCATGAAAAGAATTTTCATATGGGCTTACAGAAATCTGGAAAATCAAGGAAAGAGAAGAGATGAGCTAACATCCCAGTATTTTTGGGGAAAGAAGTGGGTACCTAACATTAGATGCTCTGGGGTAGGTCCTATGAAATGAGAGGATTGAATGTAGTTGTAAAAACCCCAGATGTCAGCCAAGGTACCAAGTTAATGTCATTTTCTTGAAGGAAAAAAAAAGTGATGATGGAACCTGCCAAGGATGGAAATTCCCAAGGGACGTGTGTAGCTCAGTGTACTCTGATCACTCGAGAAGGTATCTCATGTTCCTGAGGCTATGGGATCTTTGTGGACACATATGTTGTGTGGTTATGGGTTCATAGGTTTCTGAACAAACAACTCACTAAAATTAATGAATGGAACTATGATCTTGGACCACTATAGAAATGGGAATTGAAACAATACCGAGATTCCACTTTACTACAATAAGAATGGCCATCATAAAAAAAAAAATGATGGTGAAGGTAAGAGGATAAAGAATCCTTTCTGTTGGTAGAAATGGAAACTATACAACTGCTATGGAAATCAGTATTGAGATTCCTCAAAAACTAGAACTAGAAATTTCATTTCATTCAGCTATTTTCCCCTATAGGTACTATATTTTAATTATGGTTTGTGTCTAGATATCTTCCCAATGCTTCATGTAGTCATGGGGCAGCTTCTAGCTTCTAGAGTTGATGATGAATTCACAATCCAGTGCTGGGATTATGGATGTGTTACTCCCATGCTGTCTCTGTTGCTGTTCCTCCCTTTTTGTTCTTGCTGTTTTGCCCTGAGCTGTTACTCTTTTCACTGTGCCACTCTCCTTTGGAGGTAGCCAAGTATGGACTGAAACCTGCGCAAACTGTGAGCTAAATAGACCTTTTCTTCCTTAATTTTGGGTGCCAGGTATTTTGTCTCAGCAATGAGAAAAATGTAATGAAGATAATTTTTCCCAAAGGGTTAAAGACATCATATAATATTACAGTGGTACATGCATACTCATGTTTATGGCAGCATGGTTCATAATAGCTAAATCTTGGAAGCAGCCTATATGACCATCAGCAGATAAGTGAATAGTGAAAATATGGTATTTATACATTGTGGAGTACTACTCTATCATGAAGATAAACTTGAATAATTGGCAAGGAAATGGATATACCTTGTTACCATAATTTAAGAGAAATAAATCTGTCACACAAGTTTAAATATCACATGGTTTCACATATATTAGAAATTCAAAATGTAAGTAAAGACCAAATAAAAGATAGACAATAGAAAGTAGGGAGAGGATATTTCTCTAATTTCTCTAATAGGAAGAGGATAAAGAGATGGAGGAAGAAGGGAGGGAAGGAATGAAAAATAGAAATAAGATGGCTTATGTATGTGCATCCACTTCTCACAAATAAATAGCATATACTGCAAATGTGTACTAATATACAAAAAGAAACTTCTAATCTGATTCTTATTAACAGTTTATCACAGTTGTTTGTTAATGTTTTAAAATTCAGAAAATTAAAAGGCCTGGTCATTCATCATATAATGATTAAAGGTGGCCTGAACTTCAAGCCCAGCCTTGTCACTAGCTTGGGGACTTGAATAAATTATAAAACCTCTCTGAGTCTTAAGTTTTCATTCACAGAGGGGACATAATATATAGTGCATTTAATGGGCTTCACACTATATCTACAACTTTAAAAACTCTGTCATGTGGGATAGTAGCTATTTAGAATTTACCACACTGCTAAGCATTTAATTAATTAATTAATTAATTTATGGTGGAACTGGGGATTGAACTCAGGCCCTTGAACTTACCAGGGAAGTGCTTATTCTACTGAGCCATCTCCCTGGCCCCTGCTAAGCATTTCATATGAGGAGACTAAGACTTAGATTAAATAGCATCAAATGAACAGGAATGTATTTTATTTGGATTAATAATGAGTGAAGAAATGAAGGCAGAGAAATAAATATAAAGTCCATAAAACATGTATTTTTCTCACATTAT
>NW_004524662.1:6800021-6816924 GCF_000260255.1 Octodon degus | reverse complement strand
CACAACTAGAATATCTTTTTATTTTTCTCCATCCTTCTATTAAGAAGGACAGATTGTGGAGAATGGACATAAATGCACACTAGGACAGCACTCACAGGAAGAATTAATTAGTATGTAAAAGGGGAAACTGTGAAGGACTTGGGAGTTCTGCCCTCAGATCCTTAAAAGATGTCCTTTGCAAGCTGGGTTGGTTTATCTCAGTGTTGGTTTATCTCAGTGGCAGAGTAGGCAGGCTCTTGGGATGGAAGTTAGGGAAGGCCAGTTTGGGCATTACCTTAGCTGGCCTGCAGAACCAGTGGAAGTGGAATACTCTGCCTTTTGAGGGGATAAAAAATCGTCTTTTCCAGATCATTGCAAAGGGAGGATTTTCTGAGATACTATGGAGGAAATTTCCAAGTTGGATGATGTAAAGTGACCTCTTAACTCTCTCTCAAATCTAAGATTTTATAATTTTGCGGGAAACAGGAGCTTTCAAAAGGCTGAATTTTATTTTTTTTAATTTAAAAAAATCCTTTATTTCTCTGGCAAGTACAAGGGTCTGAGTTCAATCCCTGGTTCCACCGGGGGGAGGGGGGCAATCTTTATTTATTTGGTACTGGGTCTCCCTGTGCAGCTTGGACTTATGGTGCTCCTCCTTGTCTCAGCCTCCCCAGTGTAGAGATTACAGGTGTGCACCACCATGCCTGGCTTTGGTGGCCAGTACAACTCATCCGAGGTTCTGGGGCCCACATAGCATGTGGTACCAGGAATCAAACCTGGGTCCTTGCGCTTGCCAGGCAGGCACTAGACCCCTGAGCCAACTCAAAAGGATGAATTTTCTAATGAGAGTTACTGGTTGAAGGTATAAACTCTCTTAACTTTATGAATTTAATTGATCTTTTAACATAAAAAATTAGCAAATTCTGTATAAGAAATATAGATTTAATTTTAGAAAATGACTCTTCAGAGTTACTGGGAAAGCCATAATTTTAGTTAGTAAAATTCAAAGCACTGAATTCATTATAAGGAAAGCAATTTCCTCTTCACAATTAATTTTAAGACATTTTTTCCTTTATTGTAGAGAAATTGGGTTTAAAGAGCATTTATGTTGAGTTAAAAGGGTGTGACATTCTTTGATGTTTGAGTATAAATGTATAGGTAGCTTATAGAGAAATCCAAGAAAATGGCAAGTGCAAACTTTTATTTAAAAAAATTTTTTATGAAAAGCTACTTGATAAGTATGAAATATACTCTTAGATTTCAAGCGTTTATTTCAATCTTCTGTTCCCCTCCCTTCTCCCTCCTTTCCCCTCCCCCTCTCCTCCTCTCCCTTCCCCTCCTTTCCTCTCCTTGTTACTAGCTCAGTATTATCTTGCCAGATCTGTAGCATTATGTTTAAAAAAAGTCAGACTGATTTTTGTAGTGAAGTCAGCTTAATTCATACCCTCCCCTCCCCACCCAGGTGTCAGGCCAGCCCAAGCTGTTTAGCACAATGAAAGTTCTTGTTTGACCATAACTGCACATCTCACTCCACAGGCAATCAGCATTTTAATTAGTGATTCAAAGGAAAGTCATTGTCCTCTAGTTGCTTTATCATAATTGCCAAATAATTTTCCATTGAATAAATAAATAATGTAAAGGAGAAACCTCCCCTTATAATGCTGTCATTAAGGCTTCATTTTTTTACCCCCTCATTTGTATTTGTATTAACACACAGCCCACTTGAAAGGGAGTAATTATAATGGCTTTCTGACAGTAGCCTATGGTTTTTAAAAACTGGGGATGGTTTCCTTTTCTATCACTGCTTTGCACTGCATGGCTTATTTTAAGGTTAGATAAAGGAAGCTCATGGTGGATAGTGTCTCTTCAAAGGTGTGTGAAAGTGAATGATTGATTTGCTGTGTGCTTCACTGGAACTAGGTAACTTGCATTATGACTCTGATGTACTGTGTAATTGATGCAAGTCCTTTCATAGCATTCTGAGATTGAAATCAATATTCATTTGGAGTCAACAACTGTAATAAACTACATTCCTTTTGTAAGCAGTGGTCTAAGGCTTTGTAAAGGATCAGTTAGGAGTGACAGATTAACATTTTGTCTGGGCTGGGGTCTGTTTAAATAGATATGAACAGTGTCTTCAAAGCAACCCCATTTAAAGCACCTAGTTTCAATAACTTTTTGATTTTTTATATAAAAATTTATTTTTCTTTGCATTTATAGATGAGTCTTCTGTTTGCTTACAGACCTGGGCCCAATGGGAAAGAACAATAATTACTTTCATGAAGAAAATCCTACAGATATTATTTATATCCCTTGAAAGAGTTTAAAGGTCTCATCTGTATTATTATACCTTTAAAATACTGATGATTAGCAAACGGAATTTGCATTCTTTGAAAGAATGACTATACCTTGATAATCACCAGTAAATGATAAAATTTAAGATACCAAAGAGATACATTCTGAAGAATAAAGAAATCAATATCAATTAATTTTTACAATTGGATAGCACATTTTTCATTTTAAGCATTGCCATGGGAGAGCTATTACAGTTAAAGAGTATGGATTCTAGAATCAGAAGAATATGGGTTCACATCCTGGTCCACTGCAGACCAGCTATATTGGGCCATTGATAGAAACTTTAGCTCCAGGTTACTCATCTACAAAATGCAAATATAATGGTAGCCACCTCAATAATGATGGGACAAATAAATAAATAATTACCCTGAGGAAACACTTAACACATTGGTTGGCATTTAAAATTTACTCAGTAAATGGTGATGACCTATTAGGACAAGTAATCATGTTCATTTGTGGGGAAGATGATAATTTCTTTCCACTCATCTGTACCACCTTGGAAGTATCTTGCTTCTTCTCTTTTCCTCTCTTCAAGGTTCTCAGGGCTGTTTTGCTTCCTTCCTGTCTTGCATTTGACAGGACAATTATTTTTTAAATATTGGGTTTGCCTAAAACTGTGCATAGTGATTATTTTTATCACAGCAAGCCCACCATTTTTCTATTTAACTCATGGTCCCCAATTTGTTTGTGTGTCTTGCAGGGTTATTGTAAGACATAGAGAGTGTCACTTAAGGAAATACATTGCATAAGGTTGAAGACACCATTATTATCAGCAGCATAAAAATCAAAGTCAACATTTGAATGCTTAAGAGATTAAGGAGTATTATAAATATTTTCCTAAATTGTAATTCCCATTTCACGAAGTGGAAATTGAGGCACGTAGAGTTGTTGGCATATAGTATTTGCTCAAGTGATAGTCATTCTTACTCTCCCTTTCCTTAAGTGCCTGAGTAATTTCTTTGTTTTCACCAAGTATATACATTTCTTATATGTTAGTAGCCAATTATGCCCGAGTCAAAACCAGTATATGCACACATTGAGTTTGAATATGTTCTTTTTTATTAATTAGGATTTTCACAATAAAAAATACCTTTCCAACATGTAACTCATTGAGGCCTACAGATGACGTTTGTACACTTTTAACCAGATGTAGTAGAAATAGTGGCAAAAGCAAGTTTTTTAAAAAAGAAAAAGGGTACACTGAAACCTTTCCCAGCCTCGTGTTTTGGGTTGTCACCATTAAATATGGCTACCAGTTAAGATCACATTTCACATCTCTGACACAGACAGTTTGACAAGAAGCAATCTGAAGGCTTTCAGAAAGAAATCTGTCTGTGGTAGTTTTTGTATGATATAAATATTACAAGGTCAAATTCATTTTTTTCCAGTGAGACAAAATGTTAACCTTACACTTGGATTCAAAGCTGACCCATGACATCACTTTTGGAATGAATATTTCTTTTCATTGGAAGGTGTGACCTAATCTCCATATTTCTTCTCTGTATCTTATTTCCTAATTTACTTGAAGTTACAGTCAGCTTTTTTCATACACGTGTTGATGCTTTCTGCTGCTGGAAATAGATCTGTAGGCTGTTAACAATTATTGTCATTCCTAATACATTCTAAAAATGCATTATAAAGGTGGATGGATTCTGTAGTCTTATAGTGACCTTATGTGCCTTGATGGTATGGATGGGAAAAATATTCAGGACATATTCTTTTCATATGAGGCATTTAAATCCTACAGTAGTTTTGGAATTTTAGGAAAACATCTTATTTCTGGTCTTGGTATACAACAGTGACAAATGGAGCTTTTGTCTTGAATATTATTTTGTGGTTATTTACAATAATATATTAAAATGGAGAGCTTAGGTTTTGTTTAATGTGCATATACTTATAGAGTGTACAAAGCCCACCTGGGTCTTTTGTAAGCATATGTTCAGATCAATTCAGTAGATATTTGTCAAACACTTACTGTATGTCAGTTACTAATGTAGGTATGTAAAGATAAAATAAAGCCACAGGAATTACCCTTAGATGTTCACAGTATGAATAAATTGCATGATAACAAACATTTTCTTTTCAGTAGGAGAGGAAAGTGTACTGATACACACTTGAGTCCATGTTATATTTAGATAGTCATATGTAAGGGCTAAGGTATCCAACAGGTGCATAGGATAATAATGCCCTTTGTTCATTAAAAATTGAAAATTGTGTTGTTGACTATGGGGTTGTATATAAATGGTTACTGCAAAGCTTCCCCCCGCCCAGAACCGGCGATTGAACTCAGGTCCTTGTGCTTGCCAGGGAAGCGCTTATTCTACTGAGCCATCTCCCCGGCCCCTAGTGAGCCCTCTCCCCAGCCCTTGCAAAGCTTTAAAGTGAAAAAAATCTACTTACAAAATATCATTTGCAGTTTTGATTTAAATAAAAAACTGCATATGAGAGTACAGAAATGTTTACATAAGTTACTGTGAATGTAGGGGTTATGAATAAATGTTACTTTGGTTAAACTTATCTTTAATTTTCAAACTGCTGGGTTGGGGAGATAGCTTGGTGCAATAAGCACCTGCCTGGCAAGCACAAGGACCCGGGTTCATTCCTGGTACCACATGCCATGCCAGCCTCAGAACCCTGGGTTTTCTGTACTGGCCACTGAAGTTGGGTGGGGTGGCATACATCTGTAATCCCAACACTGGGAGGCCTAGACAGGAGGATCACTATGAGTCCAAGCTTTTTTTTTTTTTTTAAATTTAGTATAAGGTCTACAGGGTCTCACTACACAGATTGGACTTGTAGTGATTCTCCTGTTTTCAGCTTCCCAAGCACTGGGGTTATAGGCACATGCATCACCACACCCAGTCTCATTCGCAGTCTCAGTGCTTTGGGGTGGGCCTGACATGGCAGCCTGGGATCGCGAACCCTGATCCCTGCACGTTCCTAAGCAGGTGCTTTAGTCCACTGAGCTATCTGGCTGGCCATGTACCAAATAAAAACATGAAGGATTAATTTTTATTTTTATTTATTTAGTATTTAGTACAGTTCTACCAGGTCTCACCATGTAGATTGGACTTGTAGTGATCCTCCTGTTTTTCAGCCACCCAAGAGTGCCACCATGCCTAGTCTTAGTTGCCATCTCAGTGCGCCCTGGGGGTGCGGCTGGCATGGCATACTGGGGGATAGAACCCTGACCAATGCACTCTGCCTAAGCAGGCATTTTAGTCTGCTGAGCTATTTGGCCGGCCCTACATTAAGGATTAAAAAAAACGCAAATTCTTAAATAATTTTCAAACTGTTCATAGTGAATATATAATATTTTTGTAACCAGAAAATGTCAAATGTGAGGAAAATTAATTCTTTAAATGTTATAGAACACAATACTCTTTAGTTAAGTTTTAAAAATCTCATTGTGAGTCAGAGATAGGATTACCATTAAATGCATCCTACAGCTATATTCTTGGAAATAGTTTATTAGTAATTCATTGGTGCACTTTAAATTTTTAGGGTGTTCTTGAAATGAGTGTGGATGCACACTAATAAATATATTGTTCATATTTTTACAGATTTTATAGTCAGAATTTAACACAGAGGGAGAGGGAAAAGGAGAGGAGAGAGGGAGAGAAAGGGAGGTGGAGATGGAGCTAGAAGTGGGGAGACAGAAGAGAAAAGCAAAGGAGAGTGCTACCTCTGCAGGGATCAGACAGCTTTGGAAGTGGAGTGCAGCTATTCTTACTGGAAAACTGAGAAATCAAGATGCCTTGTGCGGCAATGTTGCAAGACTTGAATATATCAAAATGTGTGAAGGGCGTAGTAGCATCTCAATGAATGCTACTTTTTTCTACCTAACCACCCCTACTCTCAACCGTAGCATCAGGCTAAGAAGTACAGTGAACTATTTAAGACTTCTTGAGAATTTCCAGGAAGATACCATAGTGAACTGAAAAATATTAGAGAAAAATGTTAGAGTATTTAAAATCAGTTATTTTAAAGCTCTGTCCTTCACTTGTTGGAGGATTTCCCACTGTTAACAGCCTCCACTCTTTTCTTGCCTACTCGAAGAAACAAGATTCCAGATCCCATGTTGATTTTAGGTAGAGCAATAAGATGTATGTGTCAAACTCAAATCATTTGTTCCCATCAAGTGACAATTACTGACTGAAATCTAAGAACACCTTCCTGCTGGTCCTGTGTTGGCCCACTCCCACTCACAGGGCAGGCTTAGCCTACATGGTACTTTCTGGGACATCTTAGCATATTCCTCAAGTTTGACTGTCACCTTTTGTGCCTCTTGTCTTGCCCAGTTAGAATTATGTTTTCATCTATTGTCCTGTAACATTAGAATATAAACTTTCTAAGGATAGGAAGTCTGTGGCTTTTTCTTGTACCTGTGGTCTTTACCATTTTCTTACCCATAGTATCTGCTCTGTTGATATCTACTCATGCAAATGGTTTGACAGTCACTTGGATGCCAGTAGAGCTTATCAACAGTGGGGTGAATGAAGCTCTTATTTCTGTTTTTCTTTCTTCACAGTACTCTTCTTGTTGTCTACCCCCCCGCCCAGCACATTTTGTGGAGATCTAGACAGGGATAAAAATGCATCATTTTGTCCTCTTTGTAGTTTTTCCTCACAGTGTGTTTATTGCCTTTTATACTCTTGATTCCATTTCTTTTATTCCTACTACATTCTTCCCCTTTGCTGTAGTATCCTGCTGCATTAACTAGTCAGATGTTTTGCTAGTCTCCATTATGCCTTTGTAATTGTTTTTATTAGTTAACACAATAGGTAAGTAAAAGTACATTTGGCTTCTTGAATTCAGAACTCCGGCTTCTTCATCCTTTCCCTTTCGTGCTCTTTCTCCTTTTCCCCTTGTACCATTAAGCTGTCCTCTCATTTTGTGGTCTAGCCAGGCATAATCCTTTACAGCCCAGTTCCAGGGACTCTGGAAGAAATGCCAGCTCAGGGAGGGGGTGGTGTTAAATGTGAGGTGTTTCATGCCCTTCCTTCCTGCCTGGTAAGTGCATCATTTTCTCCAGTTGACCCAGTGACAGGAGGTTAGCAAAATGCTTCTAATTCCTAGGTCAGATCATACCCTCTAGCCTGGACCACCAATGTTGGGGGAATTGAGTCACTGCCAGGCGCTTGGAGATATAAACAAGGGCTCTACTTTTCTTGGGCTGAATTGGATAGTCTGCCTGCTCCCTCTTTTTAGAAGTTTACATAGATGGAAAATAAGTTTTCTCTTCTGGCAAAATAGCAAAGCAGTTCAGAGAAAGATGTGTTTGGGCACTAAGTCAGGAGGAATTGGAGTCATTGGAAAACCTGTAGTCTATTCATTTTTTAATCCTAGTTTTCCAGCCTTCCTTTTAAAAAGCCTCTCTCTCTCTCTCTCTCTCTCTCTCTCTCTCTCTCTCTCTCTCTCTCTCTCTCCCCCTCCCCCGCCCCTTTTTTCTCCCTCTCCCTCCGTCCCTCCCCCCTTCTCCCTCTTCCTCTCTCTGGCTCTTTGTCTTTCTCCCCCTCATTTCCTCTCTCCCTCCACCTCCCCTTCCTCTCCTCCCCTCTCCTCTCTTCTCCCTTCTTCTCTGCTCCTCTTTCCCTCTCTGGAGATGTGTATTGGAATAAAATGATTTAAAAATTATTAGGAATTTTGCTTGACATTCTCATTTACCTGACACCTGGTTAATGACTTACTCAAATTAGGTTAAACTGGTCTCTTTCTCTTACCAACCCCCTTCCCCTTCCCTGTCTCCCTCTGCCTTTCTTTCTTCCCTCTGTCTTTGATATTCTTATAGCCCAGCTTCCACTTAATTTTGGTAGCTTGGAGATCTCATTTTATTTTATGAATGTTCATGGAGAAGAGGTAATATATTTGCCCCCACCCTCCAAGTCATCTACATTTGTTTTCTGTATTATATGATTTAATGCTTGGTTATAAACGGCTCTATTACGGATTCCTTTCCCTTGTACGCTACCCTCTAATATGTGAATTTACAAGGAGCAGTAGATCTCCCAGAAGCAATATACATATTTTTAACAGTATGTAGGAAAGCTGAACTAACTTGTGCTGAGAGTAATGGAGTGGATATAAAGGAAATGGGGACTGGCACAAAGAGCTGACCTCGGTTAAAACCTTTTCCTCTACCTTCTTGTGTACCATTTGATACTATGTTACAATCTAGTTAGATCTATGCATATATGGCAAGTACTTGCCAGTCTCATGTTGATCTGCTTTCATTCAGAACACAATTGCTCATAAAGTATAACTTTGTTTTTTATGAATTTAAGGCATGCCATGGGGGTAAACACTGCCTCATGGTACATAGGTTACTCTTTAGTCTTTGTGGTGAATCTTGGTTACTTTCTGTTCTTTGAACATTGGTCTTTGCTTCTGAGTGGCAAAACACATTTATTTTTATACATACAAGTTTTACCTTTAAAAATAACACAGATTTTAAAAACTGAGATATTTTCTGTAATCTAGCCTCAGATTTGCTGATACTTTTATTTTGTCATTTTTGCATTATATTTTGTGAATAAACCTCAAAGTTGTTCTCCTTTTAAAACTATAATTAATTTTGGTATTTTCAAGTGGTGAGTGAGAAGTTTGCCCTCTGATGGTAATGATAAGATGAAAGGCAAGTGTGTGAAGGCTACCACAAAATAAACACGAAGCCAACAATGCAAAGGAGATCCCACCTTGCTGCTGCTTTTTCTTTTCGTCCTGGGGTGTCACCATCAGGTACTTTTGTCATTTGGAGATCTATTTGGACCCTATGAGATTAATTTTATTCCCAACAGAACCTAATGGCTATGGTGGCAAACATAGGCAGATAGATAAATAAATAGAAGAGTCATATATACTGCCTGGCCAAAAATGGCTGTGTGAAGCATAACAGAAACATGAAGGAAGGAGTACCCAGGGAAGACTTCACAGGATGGTCATGGGTAGATATTTTCACTGAAGAGTAGGAGTTTGGATAGGTAGCAGTGATCAGGTGATTTAGCTGGGATGAACATGTGAAAAAGCATTGAAGAAGAAGGGCTCAAAGTAATAGAAGAACAGAGAATAGTTCCAGGGAGCCAGGCAGAGGACCTGAGACTGCAGAGGCAGAGAAGGATTTGCCATAGCGAAACTGGGAAGGCTGGTGTTCCAAGTCAGGTGGCTGAGAGCACCTGTGTGCACTGGACCGTGTGAATGAGGAACACAAGGAGTCCGTTTCTTGAATAACATCAGTTTTAATATTTAAAAATATTATGGATCAGTAGAATAAGCACTTCCCTGGCAAGTGCAAGGGCCTGAGTTCAATCCCCCAAAAAATAAAAATAAAAATAAAAAAATAAATAAAAGTATTATGGAAAGCAAGAAAAGGAACTTTTAAAGTAAAAGTGTACTTTTTTAAAAAAAGTAAAAGTGATCATTTGATCATACACACAAGGCTATTTTATAGCATAGGTTCCAATCTTTCAAGAGAGCTCTTGAATCTTCCAAAAGGAATAATGGTTTTTATACAATCAGCTCAGTATTTCCATTAATGGTTGTCTTTTTTAAGGAGACTCATACTTGGAAGGACCTTAAAATGATATATTGCTCACTATGTGTCATGCTCTGGTAAGTATGAGTTGGGAAGTTGGCATTTCTAGTCTTCTGTGCAGTCTCAGACATTGTGGTACATGACCCTAGAAGGAACTGAAGGACTTCGAGCCTCCTATTGTCACAAAGTCACAACTTTTCACTTGTGCAATTGAGAGAGCTCACTGTAAATTCTGAGTGTTACTGGCACAACAAGAATGTGAAAATATTGGATGTCTAAGCCAAAATTAGAAGTGAACTCTATCGAGAAAACCATCCCAGATGAATAATTATACAGACAAACTACATCCTTTAAATATTTGCCCTCCATCTTGAGTGTGCAATTTATATATTATGTACTTGTTGACATTGTTGGTATAATGGTGGCAGAATTACAACTTTGAATCTGACATCTCCAATTAAACTGTTGATTCAAGTGGTCCTAGCAGTCTCAGTGAGTTCTACCTCCCTTTGGCAATGCTTAATACATGCAAATCTAAAATGCCAGCATTGTAGCTTTAAAAATATGCCTATTGTCTGGCTGTTGAGTAAAGTAAAAAGTAAACCCGAACACTTGGATTTTAACTATTGAAGCAAAGACAGAAAGATGATTGAATTCAGTCTTAAATTTTATAGAACTAAATTTAATGGTGAGCACAATCATACTCTGTGGTGATTGTTTTCAGTGCTGCTTTATTAAGTTACATAATGGCAGGAGTTCAAATTCAGTGATTGCTGAAATGGTAAATTTAAGGAGTTTTTGAGATTGCCTGCCAATGTGTAAGTGGAAGGGTTTTCAAAATGCAGAAAATACTATTTCCACCTTCCTATTTCTTTGGCTTATAATTCTTATTCAAACAGTTTTTAGGGATTATATTTAATATACTGCTTTAAAAATGTTTAAAAATCTCATTTTATTCCCCAAAGATTTGTTTTTTGCTGTTGCGATTAGATGATGACAGCTAGCTGGCTTTTAAAATTGATCAGGAAGTATTCTGGCAGTCATTCAGTGTTGTAATAGCACTTTAATGGATATGAGCTATTCACCCAGATCAGACTCAATGTCAAAACAGGCGAAAATACAGCTGTCACTCTGGACAACAAGATACTCATATGCAAGCAGCTGCTTAATACACTGTAGAAAGGCAGCCTTTTAGTAATATTTGAAAGGTGTGTCAATGCCAGTGTATAGGCATACTGTAAAGTCAGGGTGTGCTATTTAGGAAAGCAGAGGATGGCATGGGCATGTGTTCTATCTGCACACTTTTATAAATGTCTTTGGAAATAATCTGTACTACAGACAACAAGGAGAGCCTTGTTAATGTCTTCTTTGCTTTAACAGACATTTTTGTTTATTGAGCACACATGTACACTCATACCTATTTGACTCCATTGGTTAAAGCATGGTGTTAATGAGGTCAGAGTCCTTCATTCAGTCTCTTTGTGAAACTAACCTTATTCTGAACTAAATTTGAATGGTAATGCCTCGCTCCAGCTAGTGCACTTACACATTCAGACGTTGAATTGAAGGAGAGCCAAAATTGGGAAAGTACCCTGAGGACAATTACTGGTAAAATTACCCATAGCATTTCAGCCATGAATTGGTGTCATCTCCATCTTCACTGGAAGGACAGTAACTCGATGAGATAGTACAAATAACTTGTGGTGTTCTTTCACTCAAAATTTCAGAGGAACCTCATGGATACTAACTTATTTGGTTCTTGAGTTAGGTGTGTGAGATGTGTAGCAAAAGGCAGTTTATTGCACACTTTTATGGATGAGACAAAGCACTGACCGGTCAAGTGATTAACAGTGTCAGGCGCCTAGTTATGACTGCAGCTTAGATATCCAGACTCCACCACCAGGTTCCTTTTTATGATACAATGCTACTTTTCTGCATTCATAGTCTCAACTCAGTATGTATTCTCTGAAAATTTCTTCTCTGTTCCCATATTGATCTAGGCATGACACGTGATGCAAATTGACTGAACCAGCAAGACTGAGCTCACATAACAGAATGTAGAATGGGAGTATCATTGGATATAAATGTAGGAGACACTTCTAGAGCCTCATCCCGGTCCAAGAAGCCAATATTTGTAATCCCAAAGTTATGTTATTGGAATCGCATCAAATTGATTCCAGTCTACCACTTTCAATGCAACCCACGGTGAAAATAAGGACACTAAATTATATTTTCAATCATTGGGGAGTCAAGGGGCTCTAAGTCCAGCCACAACGATGACTTTCCGGAACCAAGAGAACGACCTAGGGCCTCACCTGGTTTTTTCAGTAGAGGAGTGGCTTGAGGAGGATTGACTGAGAACTGTGGGAAGTAGGTGACTACTGTGAGCTGAGCTAGGTGGGTGGCTTACATTTACCTCTGCCATATGCACAGAGGATATGCAGAGACAGTAATCTGAATTATACTATTATGCCACAGAGATAGTATCTACTGTTTTTGAGAAGTCTGGTGCTTCAGCTCTGATGTAGTCTTTCAAGCCCCAGGAAGTCATAGCCTCTATCTTGAGGCTCAATCCCAGCTGGCAGCGTGGAGCATTAGCTCTACCATCCTGTCTTGACCCGGCTCACATTAAAGAGCAACAGGTATAGGTTACCAGGGAAACACATATGCCACCTTCAAAGACTATCCCCAGCACCTTAGCTAGACCAGTATACATTGCTTAAGGCCAATTGAAGGATAAACAGAAGTCCTGGCTAGCTCTGTACAGAACAATACGAGGAAATAAGGTCAGGCTCAGTCAAAATGGAGACAGTCGCTCTTCTTTCAAGGAGAGCTGCTTAGGTGTCCTCCACATATAAATACACACCTTCCCAAACCCAATAAATGTGAAAGTATGGAAGGGGCATGTAAGGAAATTCCACAGGAAGACTCGTCTCAGACAACTGCAGGTGACCTTTGAAATAGAGTGTGATAAAGCCTTGGTTTTTCCTGGGTGAAGAGTAATATGTGAGCAGGGACAAAAGTTTGGTCAAGCAACTAGTGACAGCTCCCAGTGACAGCTCACAGTCAACTAGTGACAACTCACACAAAATAAATGTAAGAGCCTAGCATATGATATGGCTAGAAAAAAAAAGCCAGACTAAAATGTTTGGATGTAATTCTGCATATGAAAGGGATCCATTGGAAGATTCTGAGTAAAGTGATGACATATTGGACCCATGTTTTATAAAGATTAATTTGGCAGTGGTGCATAGGTTAAATGGAGAGGTAGCTATGTGAGAAGAGCAGTTAGAATGTGCGTAGGATATTCAAGGCAAAAGGAAATGACGACTGCTGTAATGTGACAGCATCTCTGCAGTGTTTTGTGGAATTCTAAATATATATTAGAACAAATCAGCTCAACTTGATTTTCAACTGCTGGTGTTTTTACTCCAGGGCTTTCTCTCTTTGTGGAAGCCACTGCCAGGGAATTGACTCAGTCTCTAATGACTATGAAGGTTTATAAGTACAGTAGCTTCTTTGATCCTTGAATGGGATTATTCTGATATGCAGTCTACACTGGTTCCCTGGGCTCCTTGGGATTAAGTTCCAGTGGTCCACAGTGGTAGTGGTCATTTCATACCTTTATTGATGGGCTTCTTTTCCCTGTGGCACATCCTCAACAGTTTCCTGAATTTTCTTCACTCTGATTATTTACATTCAGATATTCATGCCACAGTCTCTTTTGAAGGATCATAAGCAAAAATAAGCCATGTGTGGTGGCTCAATGATTGTATTCCCAGTGCTCAGGAGACTGAGCCAGGTGGAGCGCTAAGTTTGAGGTCAGTCTAGGATACATAGAAAGTTTAGATCCAGTCTGAAGTGCATAATGAGATTTCATCTTAAAAAAAATGTAAACTTGAAGTTTTAATTTGATCTTGACAGTGTGTGTGTGCATGCACATGCGTTTTGAGTCAGAAATTTTACATTTATCAAATTCAAACTGGAAATTATAATTTGATTTACTCATGATATCTGAGCATTTTTTCTTATTTATATTCTCTAGATATGTAAGGTGGACTTTTAAATAGGAACTCTAAGGAGTAATTTTGCCTACTATCTTTAGTAGACTTAAAAATGTAGATTTTAAAACATTTTGATGAGAAGTAGAAAAATTATACCTTCAATTGTGGTATATTAATATATTCATTTCACTCAAATATATAGGCTGGCTTGTACATGCATATGTACTATATATTGTATATGTTGTCCTTAAAATCTGTCAGCCAGTTAAGGTCTATTGCTTATCAGAAAATTAGTAGCTTGTACATGGTGTCACATGTATTCTCCGCCCAATGGTTCATTTATTTCAATGACAACCATTCCGCTAAGAGCTATCTTACATCATATAATAATAACTACTATATTTACAGTTTAGAGCTATACAGTCACCTGCCAATCACATTTTAACATAGCTTTGCTTATTTTTGTTTCTTTGGTCTCATAGTTGGTGTACTGACATTCCTTTAGTATGTTTAAGAGCATACAATAAGTTACTAAAGACAAGATTACTGAACTAGGTATAGTTGCTCACTGGCCTTTGAGCCTTAGGTACATTGTACAACTATATTTGCTTAATGGTGTTTAAATAACTTATTTAAAAACATTAAAATAACTTTGGACTAAGGATATAACTCAGGATTAGAGTACTTGACCCTCTGTGAAGCTCTGGGATCAATCTCCAGCCTCACCACAAACACACAAAAATAATTTATAAATTGATTATAATTATGTAAATCAGATAACAGTTACTCAAAGAACAAAAGTAATGGTTTTCAATTATTGCAGTTTTTTGCTAAGTTTATGAAAATCTTCTAACTTGAATGAAGTGTTATTTTTGTTGGATTAATGTTTATTCTAAGGATAATGTTAGAGAATTGAGATATGAAAATATGGATTATTAAATGAGATCAGAATCATAATAGGTTGATAAAACAGTATTAACAGTTTAAATTTATAAAATACATTTATCTTAAAAACATTACAAAAATTATACAATATTATAAATGAAAGTTTGAATCTTATCTGCTTATTTTATTAAAATGTCATTGATTTCCTGTATAATTTGTAGTACATTTGAAGTATAACAAGCTGGAATATAAGAATAAAGCTGTTCTTAGTTTTATAAGGAAATATTCTGCAAAATTAGAATTTAATATGTAAAACTATATTAATAGAGAATATATAGGTATTACTTTAATTAAAATGTAAATCTATTTACACTTATGTTATAAAGTATATGTATATAGTTTTATATACATATACTTTATACTTTAGGTTATAAAGTATATGTATATAAACATACATGTGTATGTAAATATTTTTTTCAGAGAAATAAATAATTTATTTATATGTATTCTGTTAGTCCTTCCTACACACATAAATATTTTACTGTGGGTGTAATTATCAGGGCATAGATTATTTAGTACCTGACTTTTAAAACTTTAAGAGTCTTACAATTTCATTTATATTTCTTTGAGCAAGCAGAAAGCAGCCTAATAGGTTAGCAAATAAAAGCTTTCTTTCAAACATGTATATTCACTAGTAGTGCCCCAACATTATTCCTATTTACTTATAATGTTATGTATATTTTAATTAAAAAGGCATTGTAGGGCTTAGTGTAGATATTTTGAAAGAACATTATTGATTAAAAATTGAAATAAAGATAATTATTTTGATAGCCCCAAATATTCCTTTCTGGATGCAGTTTCCCTTCGCATGAGTGAGAAAATGGCACCAAGGAGAAAGTGGCGCTTAGAAAGCACAGGCCATAGTGATGCTGCCTGGGGACACTTTATTCATTGGTTCTGAACTTTGCTCAGGAATTCTGGCTATTTGGCAAAGCTGTTGTTTAAGATCATCTTTTATTTTATAAGAAGCCAATTTCATAGAAAAAAAAATGTTAGGTTTCCTATGTTTAATGCCAATCATATTGATCTAATGAATTTCTTTTACTTAAAGGCTGAACTGATCAGTTATTTTGATATTTTGCAGACACCTAATGAAAGGGCATCATTTAAAAGTTAGTATTATCTTCTGAATGTATTTAGTGAATTTTGCATATAAATTAATCCTGAAAAATGATCTATTTAATGCATACATAATATTCGCTTAATGGGTAACCAAAAATCAAGGGCTTTTTAGAGGACAGTTGTAAATTGACAGTGATCTTTTTGATTTGTTTTCATTTGTGTTATTACCCGGAAGCATATTTTTGTTTATTTTGATAGGGCCACTTGCTTTTTGAGAATAACAGCCTCACATCCTGAGACAGAAGCATGTATTGGTCTTTTTTGACATTGTAAGTATTTTGGAGTTGCATTAGAATTTAGCCTCTCTGTGTGTCTGATATCCCCAAGTAAATTGTAAGCTCAGTCTTATATATCTTCAAATTTCCTGGAGTCACAATAGAGTGCCTCATAGTTGCTGCTCAGTAAATATTTGTTTTTTTTTTTTTATTTCAGAACTAGTGTTCATCCCTTTTTTTCCCCATTCAGAGCTTGAAAAAAGATACAGCCTATATTAGGCAGAAACTTGAAATGCTTTTTTATCACTTGGTGTAGCATTTTCCAATTATTTTACAAAAAAGATACCCAAGGGATATTTTGGAATTGCCTGGGCTACCAATGTGGCTTTAAGGATAAACAGACGTTTCATTGATGTGAGCTTTTCTCTTTATGTTTTTTATTTTACTTTCTTTAGCGGCATCCATATACTCCTGGGTTCCAGATACACAGATGGGGGTGGGGCACTTACATCACATGGAAGTTTCTAGTGCTGCTTGGTCATTTCCTGGTAGATATAGGGTATTTATAGACTTGCCATGTAGGAGACCAGTTTCTTGGTTTCATAGAATAAGCAAAGCAAAACATCTTGTGCTTTCCTGATTTATTTTCAAGTGGCCCTGGAAGCTAGTTTCTTTTTTTTATTCTTTTTTTTTATTTGAGAGAGAGAGAGAGAGAGAGAGAGAGAGAGAGAGAGAGAGAGAGAGAGAGGTGT
>NW_004524662.1:6770129-6799586 GCF_000260255.1 Octodon degus | reverse complement strand
CTTGATAAATCCAATGATGGAAGAGATATTTCAGGGAGGAGAGAAGAGATGGTACTTCTGGGGTGCTGTCGGTTACTGTTGTAAAGACCTTTCGTTAAATAGATGGCACTGGGCACTTAAAGGAAATATGAAGAACAAAGATGACAAAGGTAGTACAGAAGACAAAATTCCTGGATTCTGTATTCTTTTTACAGAGGACTGCATAACATTTATTACTATGGTAAGTCACAAATGAAGCAGAAGTCTTTGTGAGGGTAATTTGGGGATTTGTGAAGTAAAATAAATATCTCTACATAGCACATTTATTCCTAGGGTTACTAGTCATGTAGCATGGGAAGAAATTATCTACTCCATTTTCAGATTAAATAATAAAAAGCAAAAGAAAAAAAGAAAGAAAGAAGAACCAGACAATTACTGATAAATCAGGATAGACTCTTGAAGGACACTGAACAGATGTATGTTTTGCAGGTACCTGGGTTGAACACATTCATAGGAATGTACTATGGGCTTGTTCTTATGGATCTATCAACAGGCTACCTACAGGCATCCCTAGATTTCTTTAAGACATCACAGTTATGTTGCAGCAAAGCCATAGCCATCTTCTGAAGTAGAGATAGTTTAAAATTATACTTATGAAGTAGCATGCTCTTTTTTTTTAGTTTCATAGTTATGTATTTTTTTTTAGTATGGAAATTGAACTGCTATAGATTTGCTTAGAATGGCTTTTGACCCCAGAACTGTTGTCACTTGTATAGAATGGGAAAAGTTTCACAACAGAAGCTAAAAGTATCATGTCAGGAGTATGGGAACTACTTCGATTAGGTTTTTAGGTTGCTAATATATTTGTGAGTTCTAGCATATATTAAAACATCAATCTTTCTACAGTAGCCTCATTTATTTTTGGTCTTTTTTGATTTTACTGTATTGTTGGTTGATTTGTTTGGTTTTTTTCTTTTTAGGGAAGGTTTATTTCTTGTTTTTGGTGCTGAGGACTGAACCCAGGGCTTCCAGCTTGCTAGGCAAGTGTTCTACCACTGAGCCAAATCCCCAGCCCCCCAAACATCAAATTCATATTATATTAAGATAGGTGGCCAAGGCTTTGCTGAACTTCTCAGAGTTACTATGTTAGCAAAATCTTGTTTGGTACATGAAGCCCAATATATTAAACATTCCCAAATAAATTGACTTATAGTAACACAAGATTCCATGAAATGTCTGGAGAACTTGGATTGATAGCTTGGAAACATTTGAGAAAATTGATAAAATGCAAGCCAAATTTCCTAACTATAAAAACGAAGTTTCCATACTATTTTTTTTAAATGTATTTAGTACTGAGTCTACAAGGCCTACAGGGTCTCACTACATAGATCAGACTCATAGTGATTCTCCTGTTTTCAGCCTCCTAAGCACTGGGAGTATAGGCCCACGCCAACACATCTAGTCTCATCGGGGGCGGGGCCGGCCAGGCAGGCAGGGGATTGAGCCACTGCTGCTGTGCTGTGCCTAAGCAGCTGCTTTAGTCCACTGAGCTGGCTGGCTGGCCCACTATACTATTCTTTATCATGGTTTTTTTAGTCTATTAAATCGATTGTCCTACAGGACTGTTTGGATCGATTATTTTCGTAAATTTCTGTGAGACTTTTTCTTTTTTTTACTTTTTTGGATACAAAATTAGTGTTATTCAGTTTGCAGAAACTTCAATTTTTTTGATTTCTGTCTCATTTTTCCTATCATAGTATAATTTTTTTTTTATTTCTCAGTTTCACTTGTTAGGGAAAAACATTTACTTTTTTCTTTTCATTTGAACATATTTTCCTACGTGAGCTTTTTAGTTTTACATTGCAGGAGGAAAAGGAAATGTGCTAAATCTCTGAGTTCTTTTCTCTTGGAGAAGGAAGCTTGCAAATGACTAAAATGAGTTTTTAAAAATTCTATGAGGATATGGACTTTAATTGTCATTCCTTTATTTCTGTGCTGTCTTTTGGTAAGAGAAGAGGAAGAGGAAGAAGCAATGAAAAGGGCTACCTGGGTGCCTGGGATCTGCTTAACACAAATAAAGATTATTTTTCTAAACAGGAGAAAGAAGGGCTTTAGAAATAATTATGTACATGTGCCTACACGTACATATGTATGTTATGTATAATAAATTAGAGGGTTTTTTTTTTAAAGGGAAATGGTGTTATCATAAAAGAGCAATGTATTCCTGGAATAGTTGGGTAGTATTTGAGATGAGATTTATACCACGTGCAGTATGCCCGCTGGAATCTCAGTTTTATTCAACAGCAAGAGAGAGCAAGGTTGCCCCATTGGCCAGTTGCTTATAAACACCTGGCCAGCTGTCCTTCATTCCTGTCTCCACCCAACTGACACAAGATTAAAGGGTAGAAAAATGTTGGTGATCAGAGGCAAGACACTGTATGGATCACTGGGGTAACTTAAGGTCATTTATGAAAAACAAATCTTAGAGTTTACTGATTGTTTTAAGACAGTTTGAATCAGGATGAAGTTTTGGTAGAAATTTATTCTTTGATCTTAGTGGCTATGAATGATTTTTCAGAGCTGTGGAAGGAGACAAGACCATGCAGGATGTGGGATCACAAAATGACATATTGGGACGCATTAATGTCCCATGAATAACATCAAGATTTACTCCTGAGAACATGCCTAGAAATTCTTTTTTGAGAGATTTCTTCTATTAATTAACTTCTTTCCTTGAGTGATGTGCAGCATCATTCTCACTGTATAAATGATGCTCATTGTGAGATCATTCTGCAGAGCTAGCCTTGCATTTTATGCATTTGCATTCACGTTTGTTTTTATTACATTTTAATAAGTGGAGGAAATGAACTTTCTGTAACATAGTTACCTTTTTTAGAGGTGCATTCTTGCTACTGATGGAGGCCTAATTTCCATTATATTCACTCTGCTACAAAAATGCTTAATGCCAGGAAGGAGATATTTACTGGAATCCACAAGTCCAGAATTCATCATGATTCAGTGTGAAATCCACTGCCCTTTGCTCCCCACCCCCTCTTGGACTGGAATGAAATGTGCCTTAAACTGAAGTGAAATACATCACATGCAGCAACAGTGGGCCCTCGCTTTGCCTCTATTCCTGGTGTGAAATCGATACACTATCTTTCCTCCTGACCTGTTTCGTGACCTCCATTGCAGCTTTCATGCTGAACAGCAATTGCTTTGAACAGTCTGGGTCTGCCACAGCTCACAAATGATTCTCAGCTTCTGTCTAAAACTGGTGCGGATAACAAAGGCTTGATTTTAAATAATGCAGTTGTAGTCGTCTTCTAATTATGAATTACATGAAAGTGCAAGCTCCTCTATTATTAAACACTTTCAATAGCAGGCCCGGTACATGTACAGGCTGCACACAGGGGCCTGGGGCCTGGGGCCTGGGGCCTGGGGCCTGGAATTAGGCTTTTGCATTTCCCTGCCTAAGTTTGAATTGTTAGAAAAGAGGAAAAAAGTACTAGCTTGGCATGTTTACATTTCATTCATTTGCTTCATAGAACTTTGTTTGGTACACTGTTATATCATTTTCGATTTGAGACTTAATTTTTTCTTCTGAAAACATTTTTGAGTACTAGATTATACTTACAAAAGAAAAGGCTGATAAATATTTTCTTTTTCAATAAAGTGGATTTTGTTAATTAAATTCTAGGGTCAGGATTTTGACTTACTTGAAGTGACATTAACCAACAGGAGTGGTTTTTTTCACTTTGATCATTCTGTAACTCAACTGGGGGAAATACAAATATCATATGATGGCATTTTAGTCATCTTCCACAAGTTATTGAGTGGAGGAATTTATTATTTCAAGGAAATAATAGAAATTTTGACTTACTTGAAGTGACATTAACCAACAGGAGTGGTTTTTTTCACTTCGATCATTCTATAACTCAACTGGGGGAAATAAAAATATCATATGATGGCATTTTAGTCATCTTCCACAAGTTATTGAATGGAGGATTTTATTATTTCAAGGAAATAATAGAAATTGTTACATATTTTAAGAAAACATTGTGTAATTAACTGGATTGCTTTATTTTACCAGACTAAAAATCAAAAGGATGCCAGGTGTGGTGGTACACCCCTGTAATCCCAGCACTTGGGAGGCTGAGGCAGGAGGATCCCTGTGAATTTGAGGCCCGCCTGGGCTACAAAGTGAGTCGAGGGCCAGACTGAACTGCATAGTGGCAAACCCTGTCAGAGAGAGAGAGAGAGAGAGAGAGAGAGAGAGAGAGAGAGAGAGAGAGAGAGAGATCAAAAGGATAACAAAAATTCTGGGTACACGTGGGTTTTTTCCCAAACATTTAGATACGAAGATAGGATTGCAATAGATTTAACATACTCTGTGAAACAGTCACAGATGAGTCATTCTTATTTGTATGTGGTTAGTGTTACTGAAATTAAATTTGTCTAATAAGGAAGCACATATACTCCACAAAATGGCTGTATTCTTCATTTGTGCCTTCAAGGATTTAGCCCCACATATATGTCTATATACCAGGAAGATGTAGTAGTCTATAACTTTTATCATTTCATTCCATGTGTTATGTGGAGTCAAGGAAGAAAGAAATCTTAGAGCCCTAAGATGTTCTTTACCTAACCAGCAGTTACATGGCTTTAGCTAAATTTTCTAAATTCTCCTCAGTTTGGTTCTATCATCGATAAAATGTGGTTAGTGAAGGAGATTAACTTTTTACATACTTTCTTATTGCAGACTTAGGTAATTATACTAGTAATAGCCCTTTGTGTTTGCACAGACCTTACCTTTTCCAGTGTACCTCCACCCAGTACCTGACCTTCATAACTTGTAGGTAGGGCTCCTTACTGTTCTCAATTTCAGAAACTAAGAAATAGAGTAGGTGAGTTGCCAAGGTGGCACTGGTTAAACATGGAAGATCTAAAACTGAATCAGTCAGCTGGCCACTAGCTCAAAGCTTACCTGAGTAGTGGTGGAGATGAGAACATTTTATGAATGTCAAAACTTGAAAGGCAGAAATTTGCTATCATAGAAACCATCAGACATTTTTGTTGCTCAAAATGTCATTAAAATTTGGTACCTGTTGACAGTCTCTACTGATTTGTTATTGTTCTATTTAATGAAAATAATAAGTTCCTGTGACAACTACAGGTCAGTTATTTACAGAATAAATTACATTTATAAACGTATGAACATACATACTTCAAGGTACCTGTGGTGAATGAAAAGAGTTATTTCTGGGGTGTTTTTTTTGGGGGGGGGGCTGAACTGGAGATTGAACTCAGGCCCTTGTGCTTGCCAGGCAAGTGCTTATTTTACTGAGTCATCTCCCCGACCCCAAAAAGAGATATTTCTGATATAATGACACATAGTCAAGCCATGACTAAGACTCTTCCTTGACGTAGTGATTTTGTGATGATGATGATTTCTTCAAAGCATGATGTGACTTGAATCATTTGAATTGAAGATTCCAACAGTTGAAGTCCAATGAATTGTCACATTCTTTTCCAAAACATGTTATATTGTCTTCTTATGAACACATGAAAGTAATTTTTAAAAGTAGATTGAAATATGGCAAGGTACCTGTAGGCTTACAGCAGAGATAGAACATGCATTTTGGTGTATTTCTGTGTTTTTTAAGAAATATTTTTTGCTGGGTTCTGTGTTCTGAGAAACTTGTTCTGAGAAGCTTCTCATTACTTCTCCATGTAAGAAACTCCCTGATGTCCTAAGTCTTTTTTATTATACCTATGGAAATAGTCCCACCAGGTGTTCCTAAGAGAGTGGTAGTGGAATCCTGCTTGTGTCCTGGGTGTTGAATCCTTTATCCTTAACGCACACATGGGTGCGTATATGTGCACCGTGATGAAGAAAACAAATGTGTTCACCAAGAACGTTCCTACCCACCAGACATGTATTAAAATAGGACTGTCTTATATTTATGTTCTCTCTCTCATCCTGTTTAACTATATGCATTATTGTCATTTTTCAAGATGCCCCTTTACATAAACATTGAAAATTTGGCCTTTTCCTGGCTATTATAGTGATCACACTTTAGCATTCAATTTCAAATTCCTAATTTGAAGACCTGTTATTTTATTCTGAGTTCTTCCATAAAAAAAGAGTAAAACGTGACTATTTCAAAATGGTAAATCAGTTTAGCCAAGTTAGGAAAAGTCTTTTATTCATAGCAGTTATTTTGAGACAGGTGCGTTACAGAAATGTGGGTTATAGAAAGAGAAAAATACAAACTTTACACAGTCATTTTTTTTTCTTTAAAAAAGACAGTGCTAATAAATCTTGTTGAATCAAGACCTTGAAAGAAACTGAAAATACATACAGATCTCAAATATACCCAAGAAAAGTACTTTATATTACCTTGCTGCTGTTGCTTCATAATGTAGTTTTAGTTGAATGTAATCTCCTCCACTCAAATTTATTTTTGAGAAATTGCCACACTGAAAGTTGAAACTGTTTTTGTCATTCAAAAGAAGTAGAAGATCGATACTGAAGTTCTCATATTAGTTGGTGCCATCTACTTTAGTGTTAAAAGATTTATGATAAGAACACATTTCTAAATATATATTACATACTAGCAGTAGAGTAAAACTGAAATAAAACACTTTTTTATTCAGGGAGAAGAAGGTGGTCTATTTATTATTGAAATGCTACACTAAACTATAATTCAGTGATATTTTATTCCAATTAAATTCTCCTTAGTAGTAATCCTTTTTTATGATAAGCAAAACTTCATAATACAGGGTATATTCTCTCCAATGAATTGTTGTGTAACAAGACTTGATGGTAATTCTACCTTTTCCAAAATCTGCTATCAGGCAATTTATCTTCTAAATAATACTCCTGAGTACCAAAGCTGAAATGTTTTGGCTTCCACCCAAATCAAACTTGAAGAAGCAGTTCTCCAGAGCATTTGCCTAACTCTGTAAATTTAATTGTTGTAATGAATAGAATACATGTGTCAAGATTACTTGTGATTTTACCTGTTTACTTCTCTTCCTAACACAGAGCAACATGACAAGGGCTATTAACTCTTAACTGGAATCTGAAGGGAAAAATAAAAACACCTAACACAGTACATGATCATTAAATGTAAACTATTGTAAATGCCCAATTTCAGTAAATAATTGTAGAACAGTACAGATTTTAAAAATTATTATTATAAAACAGACTGATAAAATTTTTAAAAATTCCCTAAATATTTGTCTGTAAGACACAAAATAATTCAGATGAAAATATTTATGTATCCAAAGGAATATCATCTAACATGTTGCCTTAATCATAATATCTTTTGTTTCATCCAAAAGCATGGTATATTTCTCATATTTGACTTTTATGTAGTATTTTTATAGGCAATGAAGTTAGTCCAGTACTTGGCTCAAATCAGTATTAGTACCATTAGCATGCAAGGTAGAGGTTGGGTAGAAATAATATCCATATTACATTTTTTAAAACCATTTATTTAAATGACTAAAATGCCTGGTGTGGTGGTGCATGCCTGTAACTCCAGCATTTGGAAGGCTGAGAAAGGAGGATCCTTACAAGTTTGAAACCAGTCTGGGCTATAAAGTGAGCTCAAGGGCAGCCTGAACTACATTGTGAGATCCAGTCTCAAAAAGACACCCCCCCAAAAAATGGTCAAAATGTTAATTGAAGAGCAGCAAAATCTTCTATAACTGATTACCATTAATGATATTAGTTTTAATAACAAGATAATTAACATTAAATAGCCTCTATTGCTAACTTAGTGTGATATATTAAAGATCATTTTCACCACTTTTTTCTTTCTTTCTTTTTTTTTTTTTTTTTTTTTTTTTTTTTTTTTTTTTTTTTTTTTGTGGAACCAGGGATTGAACGCAGGCCCTCGCGCTTGCCAGGGAAGCACTTATTCCACTGAGCCGTTTCCCTGGCCCGAAAATTGATGCATTTGAATTACAGCAAGCACTATATTTTATTCATGTTTCTAATAGAAAGGCCATGCCTATGCAGAGCCTAAACATTTCTTTTAGTGCATATCCTTCTGGGTAAGTACTCTACCACAGAGCTACATCCATTGCTCAACCCATGTATGTTTTTATTTATGAGATTGGCTGGAGAAATTTTAGTATTTTGTAACCCTTCTTAGTGTCTTGAATTTTAAAGCCTAAGTTGTGATCTGTTGTGTACTTTTCTTATATGTTAATATTTTCAGAGCACTTTAATTTTCTCATTTTATTTTTGATTACTGTAACAATTTGATTTAATGCATCTAGGAAGAGACCCAAAATACAAACTTTCTGTATACTATGTTAGTATATATGCATGTCTACTAGTCATCAGAAATACAGTGTTACTGTGCGTTGTGCTGACCTACAGATGAGGCAAGACAGTTTATTCTCAGAATTTCGTTTGTTTTAAACTTTGGAAAATTGTTAATATTAGCTCATTTGGGCCAGAGAGTTGAAGAGAAGTGTTTCACAGAGTTCTTATTTGAGTTGATATTTTTTCAGCTAAAAGTATTTTGAGATAAGCCTTAAAAATGTCTTAAGAAAGACCTAAATTAACCATTACTCTAACCATTAAAAAAGTGGTTAGAGTAATTGTCTTATGGGGACTGTACATTTATTTCTAGAGCTCTTAGGCTAAACAAGATGAAAACTGGGTGGATTTGGAATGAATGTCTATAACCTATGGGCAAGTTTTTTCTTAATTCTTTCAGGTGAGGTGATTTTGAACATTGGGATCTGGATGATAAAGATACAAACACAGAACCATTCTCTGAACATATTCACTATCTTTTTAGCTTTTGAACAAATACTAGAATTGAAACTCTAAAATGTAAAGCATATTCTTAAGTGTAATTCATAGGCCAAGGAAAAACAGACAACAAAATCTTTATTAGAGAAAGTTTTACAGCAGATAAATAATATGTGATCCTTTTTATTCCTGGCAAGTTAAATCAGGAACTAGGTAAGTCCTGCATGGCACGTGCAAATCATCCAGGGAGGTAAGAGACAAGACAATATGGGAGAAAAAAAAAGTCATGTTTAAAGACAAGCAGGCACATAGAGTGTGGGGAATGACAAGCAAAGAGGAGGTATGGAAGAATGGTGATGGGTGAAGTTGTAGATGTGGGCATGCACAAGATGAGCCTGGTATGCTAAGTGTGTTTCTGGAGAGAACTTGTAGTGTAGTGATCTATGTTCGCTTTCCATTACTGTAACAAATACTTGAAATGACCAGTTTATAAAGATAAAAGGTTTATTTTGGCTCCATTTTGGAGGTTTCAGTTTATGGTTGGTTGGTTGGCCTGATTGTTTGGGGGCATGTAGAGGAGGTGGTGATACATCACTGCAAAGAGCAAGTGGTGGAACAAGCTGCTTGCCTTTGGCTGGAACATAAAACTGAGAGAAGAAGATACCGTGAACTTCCAGCCTCTTCACTAATATGACCCCAGAAGCTGAATCTCTTAGTAGTTTCCACTATCTCCCAAGAGTGGTACAGCAAGGGGACCAAGCCTTTAAAACATGGGCCTACTAGGAACAATGTATACTCATTATCTAATTAGATTTGCATTTGAAAAGCATAGTTTTGATAGTGGTGTGACTGATAGAGTGAAGAAAGATGAGTTTCAAGTAGATAAGGTAAGAGCCCACCAGATAGCACAGCAAATTAAAGCACCTGTTTGGGCAGATGCAGCGACATGGTTCAGTCCCCAGATTGCTGTGCCATCCCTGCCCCTGGGGCAAGCCAAGAGGGTGATGGAGGCATGCTTCTGTAATCCCAGTGCTTGGGAGGCTGAAAACATAAGAATTGCTATGAATCTGATCCATGTGGTTAGACCCTTACACCCTGTACTAAATACATTTTTAAAAAGTAGATAAGGTAGTGATCTGAATAAGGCAACTTCTCTGAAGTAGGAATAGGACCTTAATTAAGGGAGGTGACCTTGGGCTGGCAAGATAAGTCAGCAGACTAAGCCCCTGTTTAGGCAAATACAGGCTCCTGGGTTTGACCTGGCCACTGAGTCTGGGCATGATGGTGCATGCCTGTAATCCCAGTACTGGGGAAGCTGAAAACAGCAGGATCACTATGAGTCTGAACTGCATAGTGAGACCCTGTACCAAATACATTAAATAAATAAATAAATAAATAAATAAATAAATAAATAAAAGAGGTGAGCATAAAGATATATCAGAGTCAAATTTCAAAATGCTTGGTAAGTTCTTGCTAGTGGAGGATGAAGGAAGGAAAGAATCAAAGGCTAGTTCTAAATGTGCTACGTGGGATATTGTGGAGCTAGGGATGTAGCTTAGAGGTAGACTACTTTCCTAGCATGCACAAGGTCCTTGGGATCAATCCCAAATATGTGTGTGTGCATACATACATACATACACTATATATAATCGAAAAATGGAATGAATATTTTCATTTTAAAATGTTAATGACAGTAGAAGACACATTACCACTAAGCATCCTGAAAATACTGCCTCTGGCTTTGACCATCTAGACCATCTAGGATTTAACTTATTGTTCTTGCCACTTTGTGACGTGGTTCTAGAAATCTTTTTTCATGTCTTTAGTAGTGCTGTTGTGCTTTCCTCAATGTTCTGAACCAGTTCAAAATGGTCAGTTTGACTTTGGGAAACAGCCAGAAGTTGCATGGTGCCAGATCCAGTAAATAAAGTGGATGAAGACATACTGTAATGTTTTTATGAGCCTGTTTTCCCATTGGATGGCACTCAGCAGCAGCATTTACGCCTCACAAGGCATTCACAAAGGAGCACTTTCAGAGCAGGTTGAGAAAGTGGCAAGAATGATGGAATAAATGTGTTTAGAACAAAGGGAAATATTTTGAGAGATATTAATGGCATTGTATCTTTTTGTGTAATGGACTTTTAAAAACTTAAAATATTCACTATGTATTTTGATATCTGTCTGCATCTATCCAGTCTGTCCATGTATAGTAAATGTGCGATTCACCTTTATAAGACCCAAATCCCCATTGTGCATTCTGCTGTCTTTCCTTACATAGGACAGAACAGTGTTTTGAAGAAATTGCATAGTCACCAGAGACATTAATATCAGGGTGTAGAATTTGAGTGAATCTTAACTTATGCATCCAGAGCTGTTTAACAATTTGCACCTATTTCTGATAAGCTTTGGTTATGCAGTTCTCAAAAGAAGGAGAAAGTATAATATAAAATTCTTAAGAATAAAAACAGGTCAACAGAGGATGATTAGGAAGACATTCCTATGTGAATGTTGAGATTTGTTAAGCACAGAAACGTTTTGTCTGAGTACTTCCTAATAGTGTCCTGAAATGTGAAGGATGTTGCCTTAAAATGCTTGCAATGTCTGCATTTATCTCCAGCTCTGTACTTCTCAGGGTACAGTCTTGCATGCATCTTGACCTTTCTGAGTTTAATTTCTTCAGTGAAAGAACAAGTTCTTCCTAGGTTTTTCTTCTGCTCTGAAAGTTGTCCATCTGGAATTCATTGTATAGGGCATTCTGTGTTAATAAAAAAAGTTTATGAAAGAGAAATAATTTAGAGATGATTATTTGCATTACAGATAGATTTTCCTTATACTAAAATTTACTTTGTGAGGAGCCCTTATAGAGAGTTTGCTATTGTTTGGAAACAAACAACCCATGAAACTATGAGCTTTGGGTCAAAAGAGCTTATCTAGAAACCAGGCTTTATGCATTTATTAGTTAGATGACTTAAACACTTTAAATCTTAGTGTCCTCATTTTAAAATTAACATATTAATACAGTTTGTGGCTGTTGTGCAAATCATTCTCAAAGTTGTCAGGAATTATATAAATGTAAGTTATTCTTGCTAAAGTCTAGTCATCATACCCTAATGCATGTTCATATAATTCTCTTAGTGTAGCCTTGATTCAGGAAGTTGGTCCTAGTTTGATCTGCACTGGAGGGACCCATGCATGATGGTACAGATGGTAATGATGGTAGACATTGTGCTCTGGAATGTGTTCATACATTCTCTTCAGGTCCCTGAAGATAGCATATTTTCATAGCTGTCTAGCATTAGGTTCCAAATCATGGGCTCCTGAATACTACTTGGGCATGCCTCCCAACAAATGGACAAATGCAAGGACCCTTCAAGAGGACGGGTAGAAAGAGAGGCCTATCTAATTACTTCCCTTCTGTCTGATTTTCTGGAGTATAATTGGAATAGATGTTCAAATACTTTCCAAGTTACCCTCTTAGGTTTTTGTTTATTTTGCCTTTAAGTTCATTATCATGTAAGGCTTGTTAGCTTTCTAGAGTTAATAGGAACTTCAGGGATACTTTGATTAGTGAGGAGAAAGTTCTGAGGTATGTTAGAATCTATAGGGAAAAGTCTAATTAGAAACATAGACTCTCAAGTTTTGTTAAAAGCCACCTCTCAGTGAAGAGCCCACTCTTCCCAGTTTTTTGCTTGAGTCTTCCCTGTCCCAGAACCTGGTCAAGAGGGTATACTAAGAGGCCCAGAATATCAGCAGTGACAGGGAACTCAGAACAACTGCACAGAGCTTGTCTCATCCCTGAGTAGATTTATCAGTTTGGATTTTTTTTTTTTTTTTGTAAATCGGGAATGTCTATTCTAATGTCTCCAGCCCGTAGGCCCAGTTTCTTTCTCTGGGCTCATAACACTTCTCCAAGGTGACATTTCAAATGTGTGAAGCACGATGATCTTCCCTATGTCTGTCTCTAGAGGACCTAGTTCCTTCAATAGCTCATTGTCTGTTCTGGCTGCTAGTCTTGCACTGTGTAGTCATCTTTTGATAAATATTACAATTAACTGAATTACTATTAAGGATAACAAACTATTGTGAAACAAACACCCACCAGGAACATAGCAAATAAATAAGATTATAGACTGTCTGCAAGAATTAAAGTATTAGAGTGAAAATCTTAAGTCACAGTAGAAGACTTGCTTTAAATGGAATCTGTAATTTTTTATTTTTACCCTGTTGTTTATAAAAATATTTGACCTTTCAGTAAGTTTCTAACTTGGGCATTTAGAAGGATAATTAGTGGTATTGAATAGTAATTGTGTGCTTTGGGCTAAAAAAACCTTAATTCACACAGATTACACAGTTATCTCTTTCAGTTCTTCTAAGCATGCTGTTTTACAGATATTTTTTTAATTATCCCCATTTTTATGTGAGGAAACTGAGGTTAAAAGAGATTAAGTAACTTGCCGAATACCACCCTAAGTTGAGGAGCTGGGATCTGCTAAACCCAATGTTGATTGAAGAGTTCAAATTCTTTATTGCATTGCCACCTGGTGTAGCATGTTAGTACACTCATTTGTTTTGCTAAAACAAAAACAAACAAACAAACAAAAATCCCAAACTACTTTTTTGTTTTGAAATCACCACAACCCGTATTTTATTGTATTGATACCTCTGAATGACCATATTAGAACTTTATGGGCCAGGAAATTTAGCGACTTCATCAGTGCAGCTGTCATGCCCCATAAGTACAGGAGACAGGAAAATAGTAGTCACTGCCATTTTTGGAGCCCTGGACCTTGGCTCCAAGGATCCAAAGTGAACCAGTTCCTTGGTGAAAAGACTTCTCAAACTGAGCTGAGAAGTAAAAATTATAGGCAAAAAACTTTAAGGGAACAAAGAATTACATTTCAACTAGAGTTCAGTAAAAATCTTCAAAATATAAGTAGTTTTTGAATGAAGGTCTTATGTCATAGCCATAAAAATCTTCAGTTCAGATGCATGTATTAGAAAAATACACTCTCCGAGAGTGGCCAAAGACCACTGTTATCCTCAAAAATACCTTAACAAGGTGGCTTACTAAATTTTGCACATTTTAAATTACAAACTTAAAAATAATGCAATCTTTAGGTTGTTGGTTTATCTCTAGTAGGTTGTTTTATCTGATACACATTATATTACAATTACCAAAACCACTCTGACCAATCAAGATCTGAGCTGTGTGCCTTATAATGGGATCTCTGGGGAATATGACAGAAAATGCCCAAGTACAAAGAGGTAAGTGCTAATATGAAATGAAGTAGGCTGAGCTATTAAAGATGCTCATAATATCATCATAGAAAAACAAATTAAGAAAAATCCCCATAAACTCCAGAGAGTGGCCAATATTTATACCCACAAAATAACTTTAAAACAGCTGTTAAATATGATGTGCTTGGTTCATTCCTTAGTACCAGGTGGAACTTACTTTAGATGAAGCCTTTAATTCCTGCCTCCTCATTTAATGTTACTGCAGCAAGGGAGTCAGTTCTGGCCACATTTGTCCCAGGAAATAATCCACTTTGCTAGGACAATGGCAATACCTGGGCATAAAAGGGTGAGTCCATGCCAGTCTCTTCTGACAGTTCTGTCTCTAATTTTGAATTTTCTTACTTTTGTGATTTTAAGCCTACTATTTATAAGAATTGAACACTTTTAGAGGGTTTAATATCTTACTTATCACTGAAAACCAGGGTCCAGTTAGTTAAGGTTTCAGTTGAACGTGAAATGTGACTTCCTAAGCTTGTCATGCATCAAACTGTTATGGCTGGCAATTGTTTAAAAAAATTCATTTTGTTATGAACTAGCCTGTTTTCAACTGGGCTGTTCAGAGATGGATTGCTTTCTGGAGTTTTTGACAGGTGTAATTGTTAAGGCGTCATCTGTTCTTGTTTGCACAAAATACATTTTAGCCAACTGTAGGACTTGCCCGCTAATCTTTCTCACATCATTCCATTCTTTGCTTGCCACTAGACAAATCCCCTGTTATTTGACCAGATGGTGGAAAATCCATTCTCATGATAAGTTGCTTCTAGTTTGCATTTAGATTACCTGCAAAAATGGAACAATTTACTACTCTGCCTCTAACCATCTCTTTCCTCCTTTTCCCTTAGTTTGACTTCTTGTAACTAATTATTTAAATTCTGCCCTGTGAGTTAAAATTAGTCATAGCTTACACGTTTCACATGTATGTAAATGCACTTAAGTCCTACCTCAAGCTGTATGATGAGTCCATCTAGACAGAAGGGACATGAAGGGAAGGGAATGTGGATTGTTTGATAGGCAGAAACTGCAGTTCATAATAGTTTCACATTTGAAAGGGGTATTTGAACTTTTTACTGGCAGTATTTAACCTTTAAAAACAAAATCAGGTGCAGAAAATGAACTCAGTAGCTTGTGGTTGATAACCTATTGTAGCAAAAAAGGTGAAATACCAAGTATTAAATAAATGATAGTTTGGGAGTTGAATTCATGTAGATGTTTTTTCTGTTATTTTTTACAACTGACAACTTACTTATGATACCCAAGATGCACATGAAAATTTAATTATCAACTTAATTTTTGTAAAATTAAAAAAAGGTGGCAGTCTTCCCCACTGCCACTCAGAATCTTTTCTAGGTGTTTTTAAAATCATTGAATATTACTTAAAATTAATCATATGCAAATAGTGTTAGTACCTTAAATTTTAATTGAGAACAAAATGTAAGAAATCAATTTTAGGGGGCCTGCCCCTTAGCTCAGTTCTTTAAGTGGCTGCTTCAACAAAGCAGTCAGGCTCAGGTTGCTGTGGTTTGATCCCCACAACTCAAGCCAGCCAAACCTGCCCTGAAGGCATTCGGATAAAAAAAATCAATTTTAAAGCATAAAATGACACTAAACAGAAATATACAGCATTTCAATGTGATTTTAGGCTAATTCAATTATTTTAAAAATTGTAATGTATGTCAGCTGCTGTCATTTATGATAGCACATACTTAGAAATACCTCTCAGAATTTGTTTTGTAAACTTAATAGTTAAAATTAATTTGTTGGATGGAACCTATTACTGAATTATATCATTGAAATTTGCTTTTTAGTTTAATCTTTGTCTTGCTTTCCTATGGGTTTTACAGTGAAAAACCACATGTTAATATAAAAATTTGAAATTCCAGTGATAGTTAATGAGTGTATTTATATTAGAATTTGAATACAACCTTCAATTTATGACTTAAAAATAATTTTAATCCAGAAAAATGATTAATTATAATGTAGGCCCACTAAATTCAACAAGAGATTTGGGTCCAGCCTGATAAGACAGAGAATTTATCTAAATAAATTCTTAGGAAAACTTCTAAATTATGTTTGTATGTGGAACTTAATAAATTTAAAGGAATTAGCACTAGATATATTGAGATTTATAAAGTATTCAGTAAATGTAGTGAAATTAGAAACAAAGTAGAAAAGATACACTGAGTTTCTATAAAATAACAAGTATCCATCATAATTTAAATAACTAAGAGGATGATCTATATCTACATTTAAGGATTAGATATTGTGTTACCTTTTGTCATAGATTTTAAGCAAAGTGCTTGGAACTCTTACAGATAGAGTGTATTGATTAAATTACATTACTTTCCTGTAGAATGTGACAAGATAGATTCCTTATAATATTTCTTTCCCTGAATGAAGAGATTTTCAATAGAAGGAAATGGTCAGAAAATGCTTCTCAGCATTTTTGTGTTTATACAGTACATAGAGTCTCTGATGAATTTATATACTTAAGTACCACAGATGAAAATTGTGTAAGCTTTACCCCCTTTTGCTTAACTGCCAGGAAACCTGGAACCAGTCTAATCAGCTCATCTCAGGTGCCTGTTAACATCTAACCTGTGTTCCCCATGGTCTTGCCTATGTTTTCATCCGTAATTGGGTTTAGTTCTAAAAGCTGTATCACATTCCGTTAGAAGTTAGTAGCATTCTGTATAAATCGAATAAAGCTGAAAAGTGTATTAACTTGACTAAGGTTTTATAGCTAATTTATAGTTGCCTACACTTGTAATGCATGATTGAATTAATGACAATTCCATAACAAAAACACTAATGACATTGTTTTTAACATTTCCTTTATAATATAATCATGGGGATTGTAGACTGAGTTAAACTTTAGACCTATGTCTTTTCTTCCACTTTTATGACTTAAGATTTAAAAACTGTTGCAATGAAGAACTGAAAGAAGTTGCTTTTCTTTGCAGTTTTCTAAAAGTGGAAGTTAATTTCTAAAATGTATATACACATTGCAATTGTATGTAGAGCTCAAAAGTGTAAAAAACAAAATATATTAAATTTCAACATACTTGTTATCCTGCATTCCGGTTGACTGTAGAGAATCTCTAGTCATGTCTATCTGTTTTTGATGCCTCTACAGAATAACTGCCCAGCATCCTCTGCCCAACCAATCAGAATGTAGGAAAATCTACAGATATGACGGAATCTACTGTGAATCTACCTACCAGAAGTATGTTGAAATCTTTGTGAGTCTTCCTTCTGGCTCGTGCATCAGTGCTTGTGGTTGCCAGCTATTCAGAAATATCCTTGTATTGAAACCTTATTTTTATCTAATTTAGTGGTGAAATTAAAAAAAAAAAGAAAACCACAAAAAGAAAAAAATGCTTCTGAAATCAAAACTGAAAAAAAATGTTTATTCTTTTAAAATTGTGATCTAAAAGAGTTTTTTAAATGACTATATTAAAGCTCTTAGGTAAGCTTCTTTATGTTGCAATAAACAAGTACTTATATGCAAGAAAATCTCAGCAAAATACATTGCACAGGTGCCACGCATCTTAGGGATTTGAAAGGTGTGTTATGTATAAATTAGCTGTCACTTTTTTTCAATCCTGTAATGGAATGATGAGTTGTAATTTGCATAATCCTTTAAGAAGTCAAATTATACTGTCATGTAGCAGACTTAACATGCTAGCTAAGATTTCAGAGCTTTGCAGCTAATTACTATGTACCATAAAGGACAGTAAAATTGAAGTTGAGTCCTCTGTCTTTGCTGCCATTTGCTTTGTCCATTACTTAACAGAATGTGCACTTTTAGTAAGGAGTTGTTGTTATTATCACTGAAGTAAACACAGCTCTGGGAAGGAAATGGCATTTATATATGCTTGTGTTATGAAGAAAGTTTTTATTATTTTCTTTTAAACATTGGGCCATTTGGAATCTTCCAGAAAGGTTATGAAACATTGTCTGAAGCGACATTATCATTTAAATTCCCTTATAGAAAATATAAAGGAATGTAGGTATAATTCCACTGCATTCTTTCTGGTTATACCTTGAACATACACTTCGTTGTATTTTTTGTTCTTTACTCTAGTTTTGCGTTACAAAGTTGATTTTGGAATACAGGCTTGTGAGTTCTACTTTGATTATTCCTCCAACAGGGGGAGGGTAGAACAATTCCTATTCCCTGGTTTCCACCTTTAAAACGATCAAGAAGTGGTGATGGCTGTGAAGGGCCACTTTGAAATGGCCACAGAATGGACTCTGGATGAAGCTGGGCCAGTTTCCTGCCTGGCATGGTTTAGTTGAGTATTATATCATTGACTTGTCTATGTGTTTATCTCTGGGTTTATGTGTTGATATTCCATTACCTAGATATGTTCTTCTCTTCATCAGAATTACTGTGATTATAATACAAAATTGTTTCTGATTATTATTTGTGAGTCGGAGATGCTGCTATTGGTGGTCAAATTTCTGTAATTTGTTGTGATTCATAGAGACTTCAAATAAGCCTTTTGTTGTAGAGGAACAGGGTCCTGTAAGGACTGGTATTAAAGTAGCAATTGATTGTTTACTGTTCAAGTAATTGGTCATCAGCAGTCAAGTGTTGGTCATTGTAGCTAAGCCAGTTTTATAGGTGTAACATGACTGCTTAATGGATGAGTTTGGTCAGTTTTAGAGTAAGTAGCTTGAATACAGTTACTAATATAAGAGTTTGGTTCATCCTAAGGTTTTTCTAACAGAAATAATCTCAAGGGTTTGCTTTTAAAAAGAATTGGTGTTATTTGTAGTCAAGGTAGATACAGTAGGCAGCACAGCTGTGATTGCCAGTGAAAGTCACTAGGGGGATATTCATAACAAGGAAATATTGGCAAATAAATGATGAAGAAGGGGAAGAAATCCCCAACATGTTAAATTGGAGCACTGTCACTGAGATGATTAATGGTGTTGTGTATTTTTAGTGAAGATGCTTATCTGAATTGTCCTGAAACTATAGTGTACATTTCATAGCACCTATAAAAAAGCATGTGGTATACAAGCACACTGAATAGAAAAGGTCATGGACTCAGATTTTATTTTCCCAAGTGAGTATTTTATTCAATTAAGTCTTTGGCTTTTGTTTGTTAGAAAGCTGGTATAAATGTATACTGTATACAGGGTTGGTTTATTCCATATAATGTGTTTACTATTAATCAGTTTTAGATGGCTTTTTTCTGTAAAGTATTGAAGATGTATTATAAATATGATGAATCTCTTTTCAACTGTGGAGGATGCATATTATCAACAACAGAGAAATGAGCCCTGTATAGATAATCTAAGCAGAAGAGGATTGCATGGCCTCATTGGATTAAAGGCTAAAGTTTCACCAGTGTTGGGGTAGGTAGAGTTTTACAGAATAGTCTTTGTTATTTTCTGACAAAGGAGAGGCTGCCTTGGAAGCCTGCTGTCAGCTTTGAGCCATAAATATCCCAGTTCTGTGGCATGAGTTATCATTTACCTGGAGGGATTATATGTAAATTATATTAGTTACATCTTTGGAGAAGTTACTTAACTTCCTTGGACCAATAATTACTGCTAGATGTAGGAGTAGATACAGAAAATGATGTGTAATCCTCCCTTCAGCAAGTTTACAATCTATTACAGCACCATGTTTCAAATTCTGGATCACCATCCAAATCAGTTGATATAAATTCAATTTAGTGTATCAAGATCAGAATTAAAAAATCAGAAGATTTTAATATCATGTATGTAGTAAGAGTTTATTTTGTAAGGCCTGTTTTAGTTTTATCTGCTTATGAATGTGGACATACAGCTGTGCATATGTGTACATGTTTAGGATATGAGGTCATGAGGTGTTTCCTGTTGTCTGATATTCAAAAAAGGATGAGAATCATTATAATAGAGGATTGAGTATATTAACATATACTGTACATTTATGTCATATCTTCAGGTGGCAATAGATTATAAAGACAAAAATAGTTCTGTGGAAAGGCTTCAGCTATAAAGAGGCTATACTATTTGGTTTCTCAGACCCAGTGGAGTGTTGCAGTCAAGTTGGGAAGTTTTATGAGAGGCAGTTGTTTGTACCTCTATCTTTGTGATTGGTGACCTTTGCTAGTAATGTGAAGTCAGAAAAAAGTATTTGCATTATGGAAATTGAAAAATGCTACAAATCTCTACCCCCAAAACTGGTTGTTAAAATTTAATATATCATTGCTCATATGTCTACCAACTATAATTCTGTGGTTTTATTATCATTGTGAATTGTTACATTTGGAACATTATATGTTGCATTTAAATTTTATTGGGAATTATTAGAATGATTAGACAGTTGTTTCTATAATAAAAATTTAAAGCAGATAGAAATAAAAACCTGTGATTAGTTATTTCAAAAGACCTGCAACTTATTACTTAAAAATAAGGGCAATAGTTATTCTAAATACTTACATTCAATGCTTATTAAATTTCTAATTTAAAACTAGAAATAACAGAGTTTTGGAAAATAGAAATAGTAGTCCTTTAAAAATGACTAGTAGGCTGGTGAAATAGCTCATTGGACTAAAGCGCCTGCTTAGGCAAACTTAGGCAAGCTCAGGGACCACAATTGGATCCCTGGCACCACATGCCATGCCAGCCCCACCACCAGGGCAGGCAGAACTGGCCAGAGTCCTGGTGTGGTGGCACATGCCTATAATCCCAGTACTGGGGAGGCTGAAAGCAGGAGGATCACCATGAGTCTGAGCCATGTAGTGAGACCCTGCAACAACTAAACACATTAAAAAAAGAAAGAAAAAAAAAAAAGGGTAGTGTTAGGCCAGCAAGATAGCTCAGCAGACTAAATGCCTGCTTATGCAAGCATAGGGACCTGGATTTGATTCCTGGCACCACATGCTGTGATGGCTCTGCCCCCGGGTGCTCTGAGCCAGCCACTGAGTCCAGGTGTGGTGGTTCAAGCCTGTAATTCCAGCTCTGGGGAGGCTGAAAACAGGAGGATCAGCAATAAAGCTGCATTGTGAGACCTTGTACCAAATTAAAAAAAAAAAAGACTAGTGTTGTAAATATTTTACAAATCTTACTGTTTTGTGCTAAGAAACCATTTTGCCAAGGTTTAAGGTACCTTGTCTTTTAAACTATCTGTGTGTGTGTGTATGTGTGTGCGTGTGTGCATGCACGGGACAGTTGGGGATTGAACCCTAGAGCCTTTGACTTTTGTATTGAACCCCCAGACTTCTCACTTTTTCTTTTGAGACAGGGTCTTGCTAAGTTTTCTATACTGGGCTGAAACTTTTCATCCTTCTATCATATCCTTCCAGTTAATTTGTTTTATAGTTTATAATAATTTTTCTGAATTTAGTGACTATCTGAAGTAGTGAATATGATTAGGAGATGCTAAAGTTCTTTCTAAATTGAAACAGTTGTCAACCTTATTTGCTTCTGTTTTCAAATGTAAAAGTAACATATAGAGAATTTGAAAAAAGAGAAAAACATCCTTTTATTTTAACTATGATTTGGAAAATTTGTATTTTATTTTTTAATTTAAAAATTATTTATTTGATATGAGGTCTCACTGTGAGTTCAGACTCATAGTGATTCTGTCTCAGCCTCCCCAGCACCGGGGTTACAGGCATTCACCACTGTGCCTGGTTTCAGGGCAGGCATGGCATGCAATATCAGGGATCTAACTCAGGTCCTTGTGCTTGCCAGGCAGGTGCTTAGATGGACGAGCTATCTCTCCAGCCTGGAATTTTATTTTTTATCAGGAAAATACTTGATGAGTTAAGAAAGGAACTTACATGGACTAATAGATGATTATATAATAAGTCCATAGAGTATCTGGTGTTTCTTAAAGTATTAGGCAGTGAGGAGAATAGGTGGGGGTCAGTTGAGCCTGGGAGTTTAAGTTGGAATTCAGTATAGAATTGAACACTACACGGGTATAAGATTAAGACTGGGTATTTTTAAATCTGTGCACAAGAATAATCATTTCACCATTATTTACAACAGTCACCTGTTAGTGCAAAAGAAAACTGAAATGAATTATTGTACCTGAGTATAATGTGCCATCACTGTAGATACTGCATTACCTATTAAAACAAAAACACGGCTAAGAATGAGAAGCCCCAATTGAGAGCGTGCTTGTAATTGAGCTGCACAATTGTCACCTAAAGCAGAAGAGACCCACTGGCAAAGGTATAAGTTTGTCTTGGTTTAACTGTCTTGTCTCTCTCAAGTCTCCCTTTTTTTTTCTTGTGAAATTCATTTCACCTAGATACCTGGCTAGTGCTTCTAGTCTGGGCCTCATATGTACTGGACATTATTGTCTTTAACCCTCATTGCAGATCAGGTGTTGTCAACTGATAATGCTACTTTTACCAGAACTATTTGCATTTTAATAAGCAACTTCAAGTGAACAAATTAAAGGAAAAAATAGGTCTTCATCAATACAGTGATTTCAGACAACATGGCAGGGCTTGGAGAAATTAATACAGGACTGGAGGGAATACAGTTTTTTTCTTTCTCTAAAATAACCCAGAAATTGGGCATTCTACTCCCCATAGCATTAAAGCTATGAGTAAGGAGCATGGGACTTGGAATGGGAATATTCTTATTGAAAACAGGGAAGGAATTGACAAGATTTAGGGAAGAGATTAGTGAGTGAAGGAGCTTACCATTTCATATCAACTGTGCTATGACAGAGTCTGAATGATTTTCATATGTATCCCAATTAAGTGGGCTGTGGGAGTTGGAGGAGTGAATGGTCATCTATGCTGCAGGGGAGGGGAAGGTCAGTGAGCACCAGCAGCAGTAGCAAACTCATTCACTGAATGTGAACAAATGATTTATTCATAACCTGATTGATTGCTGTTATGCCCCCCTCATATTAGACTAATTTTTGGAAGTTCTGTTTGTATCAGTAAATAATGAACCCAGGAAAGGATTAGAAATACACCAGGGCTGGGCATGGTGGTGCATGCATTTAATCCCAACCCTCAGGAGGCTGATGCTGGAGGATTGCCACCACTTTGAGGCCATCCTGGGCTACATGGTGAGTTCAGCGGCAGCCTTAACTGTTCAGTGAGACCCTGTCTCAAAAAAACTGAAAAAACCCATAAATATACAGTGAACTTCATAAAGATCTGTAATACAGACTTTATGGTAAGCAGACATTGTAGCAAAAACTGCTTAATCCTTTCAAATCAGATGAATTCTAATTTTCATATTATGCCTTTCAGACCTCAGCATGTTTCTAGTGGTTTCTTCTACTTTATTTGAGCACCACATCAGTGACATCCTAAAATTACTTGATGTGGCATATGCTGATAAAATGAGTAGCATTAAAGTATATTAAGGCTGGGGATATAGCTCAGTGGCATAAGCACCTGTTTGGCAAGTGCAAGGTCCTGAGTTTGGTCCCTGTTACAAGAAAAAAAAAATAACATAAAGTATATTATTTGGGCTTATTCCACAGTAGCTTAGAATTAATTTAGTTATTTAACATATATTTTAATATTACCCATGGGTCAGATGCTAATTCTTTTTTAAATTAATTTTATTGATAAATAGCAATGAGACAGTTTTCAAACCAATTAGTAGGACACTTTCAACAATTAATACATTGCATATTGTTGTCTTCGTAGTTGTTATTCGTAGTACAAGATGCAGACATGATATCCTGTCCAAACACGATTAGTACAAATCTTTCTTCTCATTGAATTAAGAGAAAGTAGTTGTATATCTATTTAACTATTTTGTAGATACAGATACAAAATGGTCCTTCATTTGTATCCCCCCCTTTTTTTTAGTTTTGTCAGAGATGGGTATTCCATTGCCATTTAAATATTGTAGGTGCGGTCAGATGCTATTCTATGTAAGCTGTATACTGACATACTCATTCAGAGGTGAGGTAGAAAACTGCCTTTTTTAAACCTAGAAAACTAAGCTGTTAACAAGCAATTGTGGTTTTTCATGAAAGAGATAAGAGTCACCCACAGAAGGATAGAACAATGGAATCATTTTTAATAGGATAGAACTCAAGTTCTTATGATTAGAGGAGACACGGGATTTTGGGAAGGGATGCATGAGGTCGTGATTTGGGCTAAAACACAGGTAGTTCTGGCATAACAAGTTGCAAATGTCATGAGGGAGGAGGTGAGATTGGAGAGGAAGGGTGCACGAAGGCATAGGATCCCACCCTTGTGAGTTGTCAGTTAAAGAAGAGTATGACACAGACTGTCTAGAGAGTTACTTTGGAGGCTGGTTAGACCTCAGGCAGACTTACTGCCTTGGGAGTAGGGCATAGCTTGTCTTCTCATTGTTTTAAATTTCATGCGGTGTTCTTTGCAAGGAAAAATGTGAAATTGTGCTGTTTGTTAGTTTGAAGATATTTTAAACTTATAAATATGTTGGCAAGCTCTCCCAATAGGAACCTACTGATGATCTGCCTATGACTTGGTTGCTTTGGCTGGCTTGAGAAGTTTAGCACTTGCCTTTCTCCTCACAGAGCACTTGTAATTTAAGATATACAAATGCCAGACAGTAAAAATGGATAGGCACAGGCAGTGTGATTTAGGATGAAAGGATATTAATTGGCTTCACCAGAGTGTATATTTTCATTATGAGAGAAGCAACTACCTAGACTATCGAAAATAATTGGCTAGTGACTCACCTGCTGTATGTATCAGCACTCAAGAAACTTGAGAACAGAAGTAAAGGTCAAGGTGAGAGGAACAGAGCTACAGTGAGCCTTTTGTAGACGAACTGTTGAACTACAGTGTTCAGAATCTCTTAACAGGTGGTTTCAGAGAAAGAGGCATAGATACTGCTGTACTTGAGCTTAGAATTTTAAAATAATATGGCAAATTTAGAGTAGTACATAAAGTATAATTTTAATTAGTTTTCCTCACCTTAACAGCAGCTTATTTTATGTGCTGAGGTTATAAATGTGCCTTTAGTGAATCTTTGGTTTTAGTTTATGCATCAGAATGAGAGAATCATGGCTTGTTTTTGATTATAGCCAAACTTGTAAGATGCACAGATCCATGCAGTTAAGTATTTAACCATTATTAGAGATGCTTACACTTCTTGGATCTGATTTGATTATCATCCCACGCTTATCTAGTAGATGTGAGATAGATGCAGGGTTACTTAAGTCTTTAAGCATCTTTTTCTGATCTCTAAGATGGCAGTAAAAATTCCTCTCTAATAGCTTATTTTGAGGATCAGTGTGATGATGAAGATGGCAACTTAGAATTTGTTTTGAAATTATGTATCAGTTTTAAAGATTTTTATTTTTTATTCTCTTTAAAAAATTGCATGAGAAGATAAAAACTAATCTTTACCACAGAAAGATATCTGGCAGTGGATGAGGGCTTAACATACATTTTAAAAAATCCTTATGATGAACTTCATCACTAGGCGTGATTGTTACCAGCATTTGATAGCTAGGATAACAGGCTTATAGACTGAAAAACTTACTCCAGGTAAAAGAAGATAGCATACAGTGAAATTTGAATAGCATCACTAAACTCTGGCCCCCTAGCCAAATGAAGCCTCTGTTTTTACTCTACAGATAATATTTTATTGGAACACAGCCACACCCATTCATTTATGTATTATTTATGACTTGTTTCCTGCAACAAGGGCCCACCTGATTTGTGGTGACAGACCATATGGCCTCCAGAGCGCCAAATACAACGTGTCTGTTTAAAAAAAACGTTTGCTGACTTTTGCAGTGCACCCCAGGCTGTCTGACTTCAGATCCTGAGGTCTAAAGACGAGGCCCTAGGTTCCATCTCCAGTACTGTACACAGAAAGAAAAGAACAAAACAGAAAAGAAAAGGAAAGAAACAAATATTTAAAAAAAAAACCAAAACTTACTAGGTTCTTACCATGTATTCATAAAGAGTAGTACTTTTGTGTTGTGCTTAAAATGCAGATAGATTTTCAACCTCCAATGAGGTAAGCCATTGTGATTATAGGATGTTAAAGTTCCAAAGGAAACTTGTTCTGAATTGTGGTTTTGTTTTTTAAACATATTACTGTCTGTCATGTGATAGAAAAGAGAGTAGCCCCATTTTTATAGGAATTAAAGTATAGTATTACATTTAAGGGGATAGTTGTGAAATTTTACTAAACTTTCAGGATTTAAAAAAAAATTTCATAGTGTGAGGATATTAAAAAAATTCCATATTAGAAGTTCATATAATCTAGAAAAAAGCTGCTTATGATAAAAATTTGTATTATTAAAAATAATGTAAGTGCTATGTTTACAATAGGAAAAAGTGTACACCAGGATTTATTTCTTTTAATGAAAAGATACATAATGAATATACTTCCCTTAATAGTCTTTTTAATTTTTTTCCTTAATAGTATTATTAACAACAAAGGGATAAAATTATGGCTTTAACTTTACCCTAATTAGAACTTTTTTTTCTATGTCTGTCTGTGGATTCTGGAAATTCCCTGTGCTCTGTTCAGTAAATGGCCTTGGATTTATGGCTGTCTGGATCTTACAGAGTAGGTAATGATAGGTGTGCCATTTATGCTGAGGGAATGTTTTTGGTGTTTATTAGGCCCGAAGTCATGTCTCTGGGTGGTGAATAGATTTCTAGATTACCTATTCCATGACAGTTCGTGCTCTTCTCTGTGAGTAGCTCTTTTAATAATGAAAATATACATTTTAATTATAAAACATTTAGAAAATCTAGGTAGGCATAAAGCAAAGACCAGTATCATTTTTTTTGTGATTCTATAGATTGACATTGTTAATAATTTGGTTTCTATCTTTGCATCCTTCTATTTATATGCCTGATTTTATGTATTTATATGCCTGTCAGCTTTTGTATATGTGTATTCATCCATACATATATGGAAATTGCTTTCTTTTTTTAAAAGGTTATTTATTTCTGTATTTTAGGGAAGGGTGTTCAAGGTCTCACTACTAGATCAGACTTATAGTGATTCTCCTGTTTATAGCCTCCCAAGTGCTGGGATTACAGGGATGCGCCACCATGCCCAGTCTCAGTTGATGTCTCAGCATGACCCAGGGGTGGGGCCAGCATGGCAGACCTGGGGATTGAACCCCAGGCCCCTGCACCTACTTGCAGGCGCTTTAATCCGCTGAACTATTTGGCCAGCCCCATGAAAATTTCTTATAAATCCAACCACAATTAGCTCAGTTGAGAAATTTCTAGAGCCAACCTTTTTTTTTTTTTTTTTGGATAAATAGAAGTTGCCTACCTCATCTCCACATAGCACTGTGGCTCTTCACAGATACCTTTTTGATGTGGCATACGTTTTTACTAGTTTATTTTTTGAGTAGGATTTACTTGTTACTTGAATTTAAATTTCTCTATTAAGAAACTATGTAAAATTTTGAACAGAAAAGTCTTTCCTTACAAGTTCAATATTATTAAAACCTGGATATAGTAAAATCATTTAAATACACAAACAGTTTTTCAAATTATGGATGAAACTAGTGGTGCAGTAGGTTAAAGAAACATATGGCTATAATCAGAATATGTGAATGTAAGGAAGGAATCATAAAGTGATAAAAGTTTTCTGGCCTCTTTACAAACTCATTCTTTTACACATCATTCCTCTTGGTTGCTTTAAAGTAGAATTCTGTTTACTGTGTTAAGCACTGAGATGTTTCCATCTAGTTCTCGACACAGAGAGGGTGGGTCCTTTGAGGTTTTGGTTTAATGACTAGCATGTAAAGAAAACATTCTAGGGTGATTTTTCCATTGGCAAACTTGAGTCCTTTCTATGTTTCTCATCACTTTGCAAATTCTTTGGAATTGGGTGCTTGAGGTTTATGTCACTAAATAGACTGTCACTAAATTGTATTTGAAACCTAATTTTCATTCCCTTACATTGCCCCTACTGTAAAAGATGCCTGGGCAACACTCTGCCTGTGCTCATGTGCTAGTAAGGATGGGGGGGCTGATTTCTCTTACGAGCAAGCCTCACTACTTGTATTTCAGCCAACATAAACTTTCATAACTGAACCATTATTTTTGGCTATTGCCTATTGGGTATGTACAGTGAATTACAGATGCTTGCATACCTTGGCCTTGAAATCAAGAGGGACACAATTTTTAATGATTCTTTATGGTTGCTGTCTCAGTTACTTTTCTCCTGTTGCTGAGACAAAATATCCAACAACCCAAATTAAGAAAGGAAAGGTTTACTTGGCTTACAGTTTGTGGAATTTTCAGCTCATAAACAGCTGGCTCCAAGGCAGGAAGGCATGATAGAAGGGCAACAGTTCATGGTGGCAGAAGACAGCAGAAGCAACAAGAGCAAAAAGGGAGAGTAGCAGAAAGAACAAGCCTCTTCCTCATCCCTTACTTATATCATGTGCAGACTGCCTGCCTGAGGCAGGGGTAGCACTCATACCCATCATCCCAGTGCTGGACCATGAGTCAAGCACAAGCTCTCCAACCTGCCTCCATGACTGCACGAGGCTTTGGGAGGACTTCCAGACACAAAGCATAACAGTTCCTCTTTCAAGTCCATTAACAAAACTCTTTTAAAGATGCGATCAAATTAGCTTGGCTTCATCTGGCACAAGGCCTCTTGTCTTATGTACTTTAGGCATCATCTGTATCTTCTGGTGAAAAAAATGCATTTTCTGGTGATTGCAGGGGATTTTCTTTCATTTCCTAGGGGAAGCAGCATGCTCCTCCAAGGACTGCCATACTCCTTGATAGCTTGTAAGGGGGAAGTAGGAAGTGGCATCTCTGATTTTTATTCCTTGGTGCAATTCATCCGATTTCCCAAATCTTGAGTTACTTTCAGTGTAAGTGGTGGGATTTATCTCATGACATTTTTATAAGAAGAAGTTTGGATATGCATCTGGTGGGAACTGAAGGGGAGAATTAGGGTGTTTCTGAACTCCTGTAAAATTCATGATCAATAAATTTGTCTGAGAGCAAGATTGTTTCCCCTGTTTTGAATGCTGCTTGCTCAGAGCTAGTTACAATTTATATGAGGCTGGTAGGAATAAAGAATTCTGAATTAAAAAATAATCATGGTACTTTTGAAATATCTCAAGCAGGAGAAGACTAAAAAACTAAAATTGTGTGCCAGCACATTTTAGGTAAGGTATATTTTACAAGGGTCTGGTGCCACAAGTGGTTCACTTGCACCAGGGATAGTCTAATTGGGTCTGTTCAAAAGAGATCTGCAGGAGACAAATGTTTTCTGGATTCACAGTGTCATCATAAGTCAAGGTTCCGAGACACAGAGGAGGTGAACATCACTGCATTCATTCTGTTATCTAAAGGAAATCCTCCTGCTGGCCAGGTTTTTTACTGTAAGGCCAAGTTCATCCTTCTGGGAACAATGGAAACTTTAATTCATGACAGTGAAGTTATGTTGCAGTTTCACTATTTCTGTGTGTATTT
>NW_004524662.1:6723463-6770029 GCF_000260255.1 Octodon degus | reverse complement strand
TTTTTTAAGTGAACAGTATAATTATTTTGCATTTGAGAGAATGTAGGCTCAGAGAGGTTAAGTGAGTTGCTCAGGTCACACAGCTAAGAAGTTATAATCTGCTTGCTATGTATAGAAGAGGCCGAATCAGGTGTTTCTGACCCTGTCATCCATCCCCTTTTAGCTGAATGACATGGTCCTTTGGAACTGGCTGGTACTTTAACTGTGCTCATCCATCTTGTTATTGGTGCTTTACTGGACTCTATTTTCACAAAAGAGTAAGACCCCCAAAAAAGAGGAGTGAGGTTTGTTATGTTGAATATTAGTCATTTAAAAAGCATATGGCCAGCCAGAGTCCTTTGAGTGTAAAACTTCGCAAAGTCCAGGTTGAGGCAGTGGGGTTTCCGCTATGAAAATAACTGCCCTGACATTGCAGTTATCATACAGAACTGGATGAATTTCAACTTTTTAATCTCCTAACTCTTGCCAAACTCTAGATTTTGTATTTTCAAACTACACATATTTCTACCTGTGTTTTACTTTATTTTACCTTCAACATGTAACAACCAACAAATTGTCAAGCATATCTGTAGAAATTCTCAGTTAATCCTCAGAGCAGCCTATGAACTGCTTTGTCTCCATTCTATATGGAAAAACTCAAATCTTGTAGTCATAGTTGTGCTGAGATGTGGCTTGTCTGCAAGTCAAGACCTTTCTTGTACCCCATGTAGGGTACAAGTTCCATATATAATGAAGGCAAAGCAGTTCATTCTTGGAATCATCTTTTATTCTTTTTTTTTCATTCCAGTAGCTCATTTTTGGCATGATTTCTTCTAAAATTACTTCCTCTTGCTTATCCTCAGTTCAAGTGATTATTTCATGTCTCTGTTGTTTCAGTCTCCTAGTTAATCTTAATTTCTTTCTTGTTCACTTTGCTTCAGATGAATAAATACTTGAATCCTACTGTAGACAAAGTGCCATGGTAAGGAGTGCAGAAACTTTTCTATGGACTATGTTATAGTTATCATATTAGAACACTATTTCTAACCTGTTTCTTCGCTCAGAGTCGACTGCTCCTTCTCACAGCATGGCATGGTGTCTATAATCTTAACTCATTGTCCCAGTCTCCCTTTTAGACTCTCTTTCTTTCCATCAGTCTGAAGCATATGTGCTTTGCTTCTTTCTGTGAAACCCATCACCAGTTTAGTACAGATCCATCATCTTGGTTTGCTTCTCTGTGAAGCCTCTGAACTAGTTTTTAATCTACTGTGGCTTCTCTTGTTAACACATTAATTGGGTACTTTCTATAACAAGGAACTATTGTTTTAGATATATCAGTGAAGAAAGACCAAAATCTTTGTCATTAATGTTACACAGCATTGGAAACAGGCAATAAACAACAAACAATAAAATGAAGAAAAACAGCTGGGGGTGATAGTGCATGCTTGTAATACCAGCACTCTGGGAAGCTAAGGCAGGAAGACTGCAAGTTAGAACCCAGCCCAAGGAATTTAGCAATGCAGTGAGATGGTATCTCAGAAGAAAAATGTTTAAAAAGGGACTTGAGGGGCCAGAGAGATGGCTTAATAGAATAAATGCTTGCCTGGCAGATGCAAGGGTCTGAGTTCAATCCCTGGTTCTGCCAAAAAAAAAAAAAAAGAAATAAATAAAAAGAAATAAAAAAAGGACTTGGAATATAGTAAAGGCTTGAAGGCAATCTCCTGAAATTAAAGGGGAAAAGTCAAAAGAGAAGAAATGTATTCTGTTAAAGGATCGCTGCTTCTATGAAGCAAAATAGATGTTTGAGGGGCCAGGGAGATGGCTCAGTGGAATAAGCACTTCCCTGGCAAGCACAAGGGCCTGAGTTCAATCCCTGGTTCTGCAAGAAAAAAAAAAATAGATGTTTGGAAGGAATTAGGAGTGCTGGAGTGAAGGTGGGTCAATTATGGTGCTTTGTAGGTAAGGCTGCATTAGAACAATGACATTTCAGCCAAGACTAAAGATGTAAGGGAATGAAGTATTCAGATAAGCAGAGAAAAATGCTCCAGGAAAAACGAGCAAGCACCACAACTGCTGTTGCACTAATGTTGTGCTGCTCAACACCAGGGAGACCAGTGAGGAGGACAATGGCAAGAGACAGGACAGGAGATGACAGCATGCCAAGAGCTGCTGGGTGGCCAGATACAGTGCAGAGCTCTTCTACTGCAATGGAGCCTTTTAGAATTCTGAGTTGAAGGCAGTGGGGTCTCACTGTGAGATCCTTAGACTTAGTCTGGCTGTAGTTGCATGTGTGTGGAAGCAGAAGGTATAGGTTGGACACTTATGCCATAGTCAAGGTGGCTTATGCAAAAGGGGTAGAAGTGAAGATAGGGAGAAGAATTTGGATTTCCATATATATGAAGGAAAAGGTAGCAAGAGTTCCTGATAGATTGGATGTGAGGGAGCATATAAAAGGGAGTGAAGTCAATGTTGATGCTATGATTAAATGTTAACATATTACTTATTTTGTGTCATACGTGTGGCAGCACTCAATAATAAATATGCAAATCAATGTCTTTCAGGAGCTCTTAAACTTAGGGATGAGGTATCACACATATTTATAAAAATATAATGGTAAGAGGGTATGTGTGTGTGTGTATGTGTGTACGTGTGTGTGTGTACATGTGTGTGATATCTTCATACATTTGTGAATTCCTTGAAGATCTTACTTATTTATTCCAAAAACTTTTGAAAAGGTACTTGTGGAAGGCCAATGATAATTTCTTATTTTAACAGTGCTGAAACAATTAGAATACTTCAGGCAGTGCATAAATGGCCAAGCTTTGTTATAAGGCTGAATGTATTCCAACTCTATTCTGTTGCTTATTTTCTGAGAGATCTTGAACAAGTTCATTAGCTCTTTTTTTTTCCATTTTCTTACCTGTGAAATGATTGTAGTATCTCACAGTTTACCATGGGATTAAATGAACTAATAAATATAAACTGCTTAGAATAAATGTCTGGTACATAGTAAATATTTAGGTACAGTATAAATGAATATTAAAATTAATTAAAAGAACTTTTTAATTTTGTAATGATTCCCTCCCACCTATGCCTTAACCACTCGTGTCCAAACCCTGTCAAGGTACTTGGTTAATGGATATACATAATCAAGTCCCCAAAGTAAACATTGCTGTCTTGCTGATGGTTAAAAAGTCACAGAGAATTGCATTTTGATCAGTCTGATTACCTCTTCAAAGGTGATGGTGGAGCCTGGTCAGCAGCCTTTCTGGGTAAATTTGATTGACAGACTGACAAACAACATTTGAATATCTAACACATAAAAAGATCAGTGTTTTCTTATTTTTTTAGCTTAAAATGTTGAATGTGTATGAAAATGAGAAAAATAATTTTCAGGATAGATATGACTTTTCTAGTACATAAAAGCAAGGAGATCACATCAAGGAGGGAATATTTTTTTTGCCCTAATACAGGAAATTACTATTTTCCCTCCATGTTTGTATTTTGATACCTAATATCATCCTTCTTCTGCTTCTTTTTTTCTTTTGTATGCTTGTTGTTCCTTTTATCCATCTTACTATCTAAGACTTATTTGGCCTTCCAATCCAGGAAGGTTCAGCACATTGCTGGTGTGGAACTCACACAGACCTCTTTAGTGTTGGAGGGGGTTAGAAGAGCAGCTTAATTCTGTTTACGTCAAGTCTTCTTGGTACTTTAGTGAGGCACTCAGGTTCTGTTTGAGCTCAGTATTCCTGATCCCATTCTATATACCCTAGATGGTTGTGCAGACAGTGGCTGTAAATGAGTAACAGGTAAATATTGAACAGGGAAGCTCTTTTGATTAACTTTGTGGAACATTATTTGAAAGTAGCATGCAGTTGGAATAGCTCCATCACTCATGATTGCAGCATCTGGTGTGGGGGTCAGAGCATCAGGCTGTGTGCTCTGGAAAGCTGAGGTTGCATTCTGTTTTCTGTACCTGGATCTGTCCTATAGAGTGCTGAACTAGCTTGGCTATGCAATGAGAATAATGGTGACTATTTAGCAAACTATGAATGTAAAATATTTGACATGGTTCAGCACAGAGAATGTTCAAGAGATACGTTGGGCTATGTAGGTATAGATATTAATATATTAATGTTTATGATCAGTTTTTGAAGTATATAAAAGTATGGTAGCTCTTGTGCTTTTGTTCAGTTTCAGAAATATCTAATATGTAATAGAGACAGTTATGGTAGCCTGGGAATAAATTTTTAATCTTCTTAGTACATGCTTGAAGGAACTAATTTCAGCCTATCCATTTTCCTAAATTTGTTCTATATCGCCTAGTGGGCACAACTTACCCATATAACATATACCCAGAAGGTTAGTTCATAGTTGATTTACTGTAAGGTGATTCTTATCTGGCCATTGAACCTCGTGATACATTATATCACTGTTAGGACTAACAGTGTCATCATCATATTAATTAATATAGTGAGTGTATGCAAAATAATTGACATTGAGGGTAAAAAGGCATAGATGGAATTGCATAGACAACAGTTTTGTGCTCTCAAGAAATGTATGTAGGTCAATACTTACATGGCTATAAAATGACACAGATAAGCCCTGATTAGACTCTGTGCATTTTCAGTAGATAGTATAGTTGGGAGTTGTATAAACAATTGTACAATGTTTTCATAACCTAAATATTCTAGACTAAATCTTTTAGTTCAGTTTTTAATTGTATTCAGTTATGAAAATAATAATCATAAAATTATATATAATAAGATCATTAAAACAGTAACACCACTGCAAATGCATATTTGTCAAACTCACATTCTGGAGCATTGGGTAATAGAGAGGCATTTTATAAGACTTTAAATATATGTTTACAACATTTTAAATTTGTTTAGTTAGATGGATTTATGCCATTGTTGAATTTAGCATATATGAACCATGAAAATAATAAAACCTATATACAGTATATTGGATGGAGTTTTAATTTTGTGTTAAATGCATAAAACCTAGTTAAAATATCAGGCCCCAAATAAAAAGTAATTTTTCCTGAAAATTATCTGAATAAAATATAAAGCAGTTATGCTAATTAGAGATGTATGTAAATTCTGTGTTTACATCACATTTTTAATGAAGGGCTTCTGTATCTTTTTAAACTAAAAGTTTTGCTTTTAAAAATAAGTAATGTTAAATATTCTTTAATTATAATATTCTAGACTAATGAAAATAATCTACTCTTCCCCCCAAAATGAAAATAATCTACTCCTCCCCCCAAAAAGAGATTTTAAATCTCTTTTTTAATAAAAACAACCTGGGGCCGGGGAGTTAGCTCAGTAGAATAAGTGCTTGCCTGGCAAGTGCAAGGGCCTGAGTTCAGTCCCTGGTTCTGCAAAAAAAAAAAAAAAAAAAAAAAAAAAAACCTCAACAAGGTAAGTATCACTCACAAAGGAAGGTATAAAATCACTGTGTTACATTTTGCAATTTAGATAAGATACATGAAAATGTAATTTGCCAAAGGTGAAGTTTTCTTGGGCTGGCCTGATAGCTCAGCAGACTAACATGCCTGCGGCCATTCCCAGCCGGGTGCTGGCCCCACCCCCAGGATGGCAATTGAGACTGGGTGTGGTGCTGTGCACCTGTAATCCCAGCATTGGGAAGGCTGAAAACAGGAGGATCACTATGAGTCCAGTCTATGTAGTGAGACCCTATAGACCCTGTACTAAAACACATTAAAAAATAAAAAGGATACATTATTGAAAGGTGACATTTTCTTTATGCTAGAAGTGCACTGACAGATCATGCTACTTAAGAGAGTAGTGTGACCTCCTGGACTTTCTCTTCCCTGAGCACGCAGTTCCGAGTGCACATGTGTTAGACTGACTCACCCTAATCCTGAACGGCTATATCAGCTCTCCACAAAGCTAGAACATGATTCGGCATAAGTCTTTTTTTTTTTTTTTTTTTAATGAGCAGAATATATTATTGAGGGAAAGAAAGCTCCTGTCTAAGAGAGGCACAGGAGGGGGGCCTGAGCAGGTTGTCCCCTGGAATAAAACTTTGGAAATGAAATATCAGGGGATGCTGTGGGTGAACTGGAATTGGCACAGCTGTGTGATACGTGTTTACTCAACCTGGTGGTGAGCAGATTGGTTTCCTTGAAATTACAGGTAATGAACTCAACGTAGTATATCTTTTTGGACAAGAATCCTAATATCAGTATTGTTTTGTATAGACTTGTTTGTGACTTACATTTTAATTAGTATTTTATTTATAAGAAATGTACATTAATTTTTTAAAAATTTGCTAATAATTTCCAAAACTTAAAAAGGTATTTTATGTTACTATGTTTACACTCTTAACAGGAAAGAGAAAGCATTAAATAAGCATTATGTAAATGGTGGTAACACCATTGCTAGCTTTTAATATTACATTTTAGTCATTAGACAGTGTGGTAATGCTTTATTTGGGAAAATGTAGTATATTGGGGAAGATGTGATTGATAATTTTGAAAATTACTTGGCTGTATTCAGGAACAGATATTTGTTAATCAGGGAAATAGTTATTATACATGTTTATTTAAAGCTTTAAATATCCCAAATCTCAAGTAAGTTGCAGGCCAGCAGGGGAAATAACACATAATGAATTGATTCTTTCACTGTTTCGTGAGTGCCTACTGTTTACCAAGCATTGTTCCAGGCCTTACATGTCCAGGCTGTACAAGACCGCTGGAGTTCCTATAGCTTGAGAGGAATATTCAGTTCAGTGTGGCGGACAATATGCAGATATATACTGATTTTTAAAGGCAGGTATGAGAGGAAGTAAATTAAATCAGGGCAGAGGGAAGAAGTCTGACAAGAACTTTTGATATGTGACATGACATGGCATGACATGACATGACATGATATGACATGTGAAGTGCCTTAAGAATGGCCTAAATCTCACAGTTCTGTACAAGTCCAGAGTGACAAAATCGTTTATAGTTATAGGGAATTTAGGAACCTTTCTTGGAGATGATGGAATTTGAAGCTGAATTTATTTTGAAACAGTGTCTTAAGTAGCTAAGTCATTCAGGTCAAGCTAAAACTTGTGGTCCTTTGGTCTCAGCCTCCCTAAGTGCTGAGATTATAGGCATGTTGACCCATACCTGGTTGCAAGCCATGTTTATACATGATAAATGAATGAATGATGAAAGCAAGAGTCTCTCTGAAAACTTGACAGGAAAGGAATAAGGCTGATGAGCCTATAAAGAGAGTAATTTTGATTTGGCATTTTATGTAGTTGAAATATGGAAGTGTAGGATTTCTGTAGCTTTTGTGCATGAAATGGGGAGAGAGAAAAGGGGGGGGGAGACTGATGATAGGCTATATGAATTGTATTATTGTGAATAGAGGAGACTATAAAGTTTATCTCTCCACTAGTATGGATTATGTAAAGATTTATTTAAGGGATATTATAGAATGGGATAAAGAGATCATGTCTTTTGACTCGTGAAAAGTGATTTGTAGACCGAAGAGTTTGAATAGCACTCTTCTAGGCCCAGTATTCTCGCTGTGTTTTACATGATTGCTCACATGCTTTAAACAGATTGGGTGATAAAAATAGTTTCTAACAGTGTATATATTGACAATGACAACTCATGAGATAATGAAGAATCTTGGGCTTTAACATTCTCCAGATGGATGAGTTATTATGACATGGCCAAGGTTCATTCATATTTTATAAGAAACAAATCCATGTTGTTGTAGGCAACATACCTAGCCTAGTGGTCATCATATACATGACCTTCAGCTCTGGGCTTGTTGTCCAGTGTGTCTTGAGGTGGCAGGAGAACATCACATGCACACGTTCTGGGAGATGGTGTGGAATGACATGTCATTTCTAAAGATAGATCACTGTATGAGAACTATGTAGCCAGGTTTGCTAATGATGGAATCAACTTGTGTAATTAGTATTCATTTTTTGACAACCACCATACCCAGGGGAAGTTTTCTATAAAAATTATGATGTTATTTATGAACTTTAATATTCACAAAAGTATAACTTGATTCCTGCTTCCATCTATAATACAGAGATACGGAAAATATCTTCAATCATCATTTCCTTATTCCTTGCAGTTTAAGTACAGTATGTATATTTCTACATACTGTATATGTAGAAATATGTGTGTGTGTGTGTGTGTGTGTGTGTGTGTGTTCTACATGAGTGTTGTTTATTGTATGGGAAGTAAATTTTCAGCTTTTAAATCTTTTTTTTTTTTCAGCTTTTAAATCTTAAGAGTACTTTGATCCTTGGGACACCTGAATTATAGGGCCAACCCAGTTTTTATAGAAATGTAATTTAAAATATTTTGTTTGGATAAGGCTTATGCTTATTTCACTTAATTTTATATTTGAAGTTCATGGGATTTTGCCATTGGTTGTTAACTTATATTTATCAGTAGGTGCTAAGGAGGTATAACAAAGATGACACACAGAAATCCTGCCTATAAGAAACTTATAGTCCAAAAGGGGAGATAGAATACATGGGTGAAATACATGGTCAGTGCTACATTTTTGGGTATATTAATATAATGTAAAATAAGCTGGAGTAAGAAGAAATGTGAGGCTGAAATTACTTGCTCAAATTACCTATATGAGAGAGAAAGATGCTTAAGATAGAATGACAGAGTTCAGCTGGAAACTTAATGTGGGAGCATCACAAAGGGAAGCAGGTGACAGAATTTGTCATAATAGTAACATTCAGAATTGAAGGAGCAATGGAAGCAACACATTTTTGAAAACAAATGAAAAGTACTCCACATAAAAGCAAAGTGCTTAGGGTATGCCAGGTACAATCAGAAAGAAATGGCTAATTGCCCAGGCCAGGGATGAAAGAGCCTAAGAACAACCAATGGCTTTGTTCTCTTGTGGTCCACCTCTAAAATTTCCCAATAGTACCCTCCAGTATAATGCCACAGTGCCTAAAATTTACACAATTCACAACCTTCTCCAGGCATGCTTCCCTTGTGAGAAGTACAACAGAAAATTATGTTGTTATTCAACTCCACTACCATTTAGGGACTCCAGCATAAGTAAATTTATCGTCTGGTAACATACAGGGATTAACCCTTCAGTTGTTGTCCTGCAGGAACTTACATAGTCTAACAAAGCAGTAAAATGGATAATATAATTGTAACTCTTGGTTGCTGGAGTAATTAAACTATGAGAAAGGTATAAAGTGGCGCAGGAACACATAGTTTAAATTATGGGAGCCAGAACAAAACCTCAAATAGGCAAAATGGAAATAGATGAAAATGAAATTGTTCTTTATTTCAAGTTCTGGACACATCAGTCCTCAGGAGAGATTCTCTATTCCTGTTGTAAGTCTTTTCTTAAAGGGAGAAACAATTCATGAACTGGATCCAGAAAAAAATGTGACTTGGATGTCAAAGAGATTTGGAAGCAGGATGCAGATACAAGTATATTTTTGAGGAAGAGAAGGCAGTGAAGCTATGGAAGGAGAAGGGCAGGCTTACTGAGGTACAACCAGTGATTGGAGCATCATTTCCACCAAGAACAAGAGAAATGCCTGGAAAAGAATACTTCAGTCTGGGTACATATGTGTGTTCCCAGACACTAAGAATTGTGTATGCTTAAAACCAAATTTCTATCCTTCTATGAACTTACAGTTATAACAGTACAAGGTGGAAAAGCTCCACAAGATAAGGAATTCAAAATGCTGCAGTAGTTAGGAGAAAATTACAGCTGAAGTTCAGCTGTTAAAACATCAGGATACCAAGTAGCCTTCTGAGAGATGGTGGTGGTAAACCCACCCCTGAGGGAAACACAAGTTGAGGTACTTTTATATCAAGTGCTAGTATGGTTGGGCATTAAGACGGTTCTAAGAAAATAGAGAAAATTTGAGTATGGAAGTAGAATTACAGAGTGAACTGGCTAAGCATTAAAATGTATCTCCTACCCTTCTCTCCCCACATCTTGACCTTTAGTAGCTCTGATCTTCCTAAAGGGAGCACAACCTTGTTGGTTCCTGAAGATTCCCATCTTTCTTATATAAGCAGATCTGCAACACTGAGCCATTCTACATAGAATTTCTTGTAAAATAAGCTGTTTTACAAATCATCTTTTATAATCTCTTCAGTGTTAGCTATCCATGACTTAAAATGTTTAGGAGTCTCTCCTATTCATTGTTGTAATCATCAGAAGGGCAAGGAAAACTTCAAGGACATATTCTGATTTTCCTAAAAAAGTAAAATTTTCCATGTAAATTATAAACCATTCCTATTTCTTAGCTAAGTTCTATATCCGCCACAATCTCTTTTAAAATCTACATCTTCCTATTCATGAATTTATTTTTGAAGCATCCTGTAATCTACTCAATGCACACCAAATGTTAAGGTGGGGTAGGAGGGGAAGAAGTCTTCTACCATGTGTTTTTATCCTTGCTTCTTGGTATAATGTTTGTATTTAAAAGGATGCTATCAGCATATACGTAATCTTCAGAACAAAATTTAAGAATGTACACAGCTCCAAAGTCAAACAGGTAACATCAAAGCTTAAGGAGAATCAGTTACCAAAGTGGCTTTAGTTGTAATTTTGAGTTTTGAAAAGTAATTGGGCTACATAAAATTAATAGGTTCTTGCTATCTTTTTTCATCAAATGAGATGATTTTAAGAATCTTTTAGTGTCGGAAGTTGACTGTTATCAGCAATCTGTTAATCTTAGATTACTATTTTAATACATTTCAATTTCCTTGACAATTCCTATTTTATTTTTAATTTCATATGTATTATTGTAAATTCTTTTTGACCTTTGTTTCTAAAGGGCATCCTATGAATGCTGACTCTTCTCTCAGCTCATGAAACTGATCTCACTAAAGTACTGATTTCTTCTCAGCCCTGTGATTAAGCTTGTCATAGTGTCTGGTTCACGCAGCAGTCATCTGCAAGATTCTGCAGTGCATTTGATAGCTGCTTCTCTTAGTAAACAGAAACAAGTAGGAAAGATACATCTTTTATGCTGAATATTGACATGAGTGAGCTGGTTAAAAAACTTATAAAGTAGCTGTATAGTACTTTGGGGAGACAAAGATATAATGATTGGTAATAATTACTTTAGAATTCAGTCAGTCTTTATCAAACTATATGCAAGTCCATAAGCATATATATTTTATGTTAAAACATTTTTAGATTTAGCTTTATAGTCTGTTAATTGGTAGGCTCAGATCAAACTACATCAACATTAAGCATTTGAAAAATCATTTATAATTCTGTAATAATCAAAATTGGCCTTTAAGGGCTGGTGAGATGGCTCAGTGGTCTAAAGCACCTACTTAGAACAAACTTAGCAAAGTACAGGGACCACGGTTTAATCCCCCAGCACCACATGCCAGCCAGCCTCGCCCCCTGGTGGGCTGAGCTGCCCCCTCCCCCACACAAATAAATAAAATAAAAAAAAACTTTATAAAAAAATTGGCCTTTAAGTTTGTTGGTCAATGAAATGGTCCCACACAAATTTTGTAAATATGCAGTCTTACATTTTCCATAAGCATTTGTTACCAATATTGACTCATCATTAAGAAAAAAGTCCCAATTTTGTTTTTCTGGCACAACTTCTTCCTCTGTCCTTTAAAAATTTGAAAAACAAAGGTTTAAAATTTTTGTAGTTAGACAATTTATAGTAATGAAAAGTTTATAAGAAAAAAAATAAGACCTCATAGGCCAATCAAAACAGAATTGCAGAGCTTCTTTGAGTTTTGCAAAGGAGATTCTGTGTTAGAAGCTGAAGAGCCTTTCATAGAAAAAACGTTGGGAGCCCCAGAGCAGGGGATTTTACTTTTCCGTAGATGCCATGTTGCCAGTTCCTTAAAGAAAAGTAGTGACTTCCTGTTAGTTGATAAATGGAGATTAGGATCATTTACTTGCTTATTTCATGTTATTTATTCACAATATTTACCTTTGTAAATTGATTCAAGGTAATCCTTACAACAGCAATTCTTGCATTTCTAGAAGACATATAGATAATGTACTTATATGCAGGCTTACATGTTACTGAAAAGCTGTGATTTTTGCCTTAACTCAACAGAGCAGCAAGATTATATTAGCATAGAATTTGGGACATTTGTGTTCCCATAGGGTACAGAGTATAGCTGATATGACATGACTTGCCTTCAACAGTTGTTTTAACAAGATATCCTTCATATATAATATCACTGAGCTGAAAGGCGTAACTGAGTAATGTTTGCAAGAAGCACTGTTGGCAAAATTCTTGACTTTCATCTTTATCTGATTAATCCAAAGCAATGTGTTACTTACAAGAAAGTATTTTCAACTGAATATATATATGATGGAATATTTATTTATTTTAAATGTCTATAATTTCTACAAGAGCTATTTTTGGATAATGAGATCATTTTACTTGTTTTTCTACTTTCATTGCAAAAATAGAAAAAAATCCAGAACTTTGAATTGATATAAAGAGGTAGGATGCTTATAGTCATGTAGTAACTGTTTTAGCACCTACTAAGCACCAGTGTTCTAGGCTGCTGGGATAGGATAGTGGGTAAAGGCTGCAAAGGTATGGGCCACTGTGGGGTTCATATGCCTCGGGGTAGCAGACAGGATGCAAATGGGCCACTGATAGAAATCATAACAAGGTGGTAAGGATTATAAAGCTGAATGTAGAAAGAGAGATCTAGAGGAAGTGCTGGGTTTGCAGTTTAAGTGACCAGAAAAGGCCTTGATAGAAGAATGCCTGTGAACAAATTTCTGATGCTGGAGTGAGCTTGTGTGGGTGTTGCTGGGGACTATCTGGGACTGAGCTAACCCCTATCAGCCTCCTGTGTTGTCAGTCCTCAGGCTTTCCAGGGTTGTGTGCTCCCGTTCCTTGTATTTAATTATTTGCTTAAAAACTTTATAGTCTTATTTCATATTGTTACAATTTTAGGGGAAAAATGCTCTATAGAGAACTGAGATCCTTGGATAAAAACTGTTACGAATTTATTATTATTTTTTTTAAAGGATTTGTTTATTTTTTTATTTTTTATTTATTTACTTATGAGAGAGAGAGAGAGAGAGAGAGAGAGAGAGAGAGAGTGGTGTGTGTGTGTGTGGCCAGCTCAGCCCACCAGGGGGCGGGGCTGGCTGGCATGTGGTGCTGGGGGATCGACCGCGGTCCCTGATGCTTTTGTTAAGCTTGTTCTAAGTAGGTGCTTTAGACCACTGAGCCATCTCTCCAGCCCCTGTTACGAATTTAAAGAATGCATAAAATCACATTTCCAGGGGCCGGGGAGATGACTCAGTGGAACAAGCGCTTCCCTGGCAAGAGCAAGAGCCTGAGTTCAATCCCCAGTTTCCCCCCGCACCCCCCAAAAAAAATCAGGCTTCCATAAATAGTCTCTTTCTTTTTTGTTTTTTTTCGATAAATGTTCTGAACTACACTTTATCAAGATTTTTTTTTTTTTTTGGTAAATGTTTAAAAGTGTAAAATAAAGGTTTTCCATTTTAAAAATGGTATTCTTACTAATTTAGTAATTAACACTTTTTTTCTGCTTTGCTCTTTTCAGGACTTGATTTAATTATAGTTTATATCACCTTAAATAGTGTTTTAAAATGGGTCAGTGTTGTTTTGCTGAAAACATTGCAGCAGTTTTTTTTTTTCCTCTTACCCCTATTGGCTACAATATATATATGAACTGAATTGTTTATTTTTACGGTCATGGTCTTTATTAAATTTCATGTAGTTTTGTTTCTGGCATGATAGAGCTATGTCAAACCAGGGCTATGTTTTGAACACTTGCTTTGCAATCCCCAGCATAGAGTAATCTGAGTAATATGCAAATAGTTTTGTTTTGACTCTGAGATTAAATAAAAGGAAAGAAGCATGGATTCTCCTATTTAAGTTTGGAGACTGCATTTGAATTAGCTTGCAAAATGATAAAAGATTTCTCCTCAAGAGAGGCACCTACATTGCCATATATGGTAATACTTAATTTAGAACATTTGGTAGTGTGAGTAGTGTCTTACTGAAAAATGAAACAAAACAAAGCAAACGAAACAAACAAATATACTAGAAAACCATACATGTCCCAAAACACTAGAAGGTAAAGTTTACTTTAAGAGAAAACAAAACGATTTAGATCAAGAGAGAACCTCAGAATAGTTTGAGAGTAGCAATACACACTGTATTAACTAACCATTGTTCCTTTTTTACAATCTTGTTTTGAAATTTTGTACCATTGTTTTTATTGTTTATTTTTCTTTTTTAAATAAAAAATGTGGAGAGAGCCAAACAGGATTTTACTGGAGTATTTCTTGATATAATATTAAGTGTATTCATATTTAAGGTGAAGAAAAGAAATTGTTGGAGAGCAGACTGTATTTCTTAGCATTGCTTTTTTCCGGAAATAATTTACATAGAGTCCTTTGCTCTCACAAAAGAGTTTCTTACAGTATTATATTTCTTTGTTTAAAACAGTAAAGTTTTACAAAACTAAATTGTTTTAGAATAACAGTATTTTTTAACGCTACTATAAGAAACTAATTTGGAATCACTTAAACCAGTTTCTGTGAGACTTTGAAATTACATCCCCAAATTTAAGTGAGTAACTATTTTACTGACATTTGCCTTCCCTGTAAGTCTCAAAGCCTAGTTTGCTTGTGCTAGAGTTGTGAGTACATTCAGAAGAACAGCTGATGTGTTACAGTGCTTCTGTGCACAATGTGGGCTTATTTTTTAGCTACCCTTCACTGAAGGGTATTTGTACAGAAGATACTTCCCTTTTATTAAGTCTGCCACTTCTTTTCCTCCTTTTAAAGCCCCTTTCTCTGTGTGCCACACACATCCTTCACATATATTTTATTTCAAGTTTTGCTACCTTGAATCCTTGAATTGTGCTTTCCCCCAAAATATTCAGGCACTAAATTCTTAATGTGTGCTTCTCAGCATTGTCAGGCAATAAAAGTTTATAAAAATAGAAAAACATGTTTCTCATTCACTAGAAAGTTATGTGAAGTGTTGCTTGGGGAAAGGCTTAGGATTAGCATTTTTGAACTGGCATAGTTCAGTCTTACATGAATGAGATCCAGATATAGGCAATAGTTGATATGGGTTTTACTTAGATGAGTGAAGTAAGACTCAAATATATAAAAGAGCTGAAAAATAAGCAGTAGGAAGCAAGGAAACACAAACACTTGTACAATTAAGCACCAGAATTAATTTTCTCACCAATAATAAAAATTTAGAGAAGAGTGAAAAGTTTCTAGAAGTTTCTGGAATAAGTTTCGAGAAGAAAATTTGAGCTTACCTAGAAGCTTTGGCACCTGGGGAAAACATTTGAGAGGAGTGAGGCACAGGAGCAAAACTTTGAGGCAGAACTGAACAGCTCCTGGTTATTCTGTCAGATAAATTTACAAGATCTGGAAGTGGTTGCAAGCAGGAAGTGTAAGAGAAGCTGTTGTGCAGCTGTGGTGCTCTCTACCTTTGAACCACATCCTGGCCCCCGATGCAGTTGACTTTAAGGCTTGCTTCTTCTCTTTACACTTTACTTTGGTAAAAATACCTAAAAGTTGCTTAACAAAGATGATGTTACTTTTGTCTTTTACCTGCTTTCCCTGTCTGAATACTATATCCTAGAGGTTTTTTTTCATAAACTATTAATAAGTATCATTCACTGAAAGAAATAGTGTTTATATTGTTTGCTTAATCTTACATGCCTGTATTGGTAATTTGAGCAACTACTTGCAAGATAACAGCATACAGTGTAATAGCCATTGTTAATTTTGTATTATCTTGTTTTGAAATTCTACATCATTTTTATTTTTAAAATTAACTTTAAAATTTATAAAAAATAATAAAAAAATGGATTCAGTGGCTTGGGAAACACTGGGTTAAATATCTAATGAGACTCTCTGTCAGTAGTTTACATGGCTAATAAGCTAGTATAGTCTGTGAGAGTACTGGAGGGAGTATGTGTCATGTGGCATTTCCCCACAATACTTTTGTCACAGAACTCTGTTATCTTAAAGCATTCCACCAAGGGGCTAGTATTTCTTGAAACGCACTCTGCAAATGGTGTATGAGAAATCACTACTTGCATTTTAGAATTTCGAAAATAAACATACAAAGCAGTCAGTGTAAACCTGCAGAATTGTAGTATCTACCTGGTTGTGCGAGAGGAAAACTGGCCAACTCTTTTCCCCTGCTTATTTTCAGACACTATATGTAAGCCCATCAGCTGCCAAGCAGGAAGAACTGTTCCAATTCTTAATTTTAGCTTGACACCTTGCATTACTATAACAGTGATTCCCACATATTGCAACAAAATTATTTTATATAGAGACTTTTCTTACTTTGCCAAATGAGAAAGATTATTAAGGCCCCTAACCTTGCAGCGCTTTTGCTTAGTTCTGCATGTTGAGGATGAACTCTCCAAACATGGAGAACCTCAGGTTTAATATTCTTTTATTTTAAAGAGAAAAAAGAAAAAAAACCAATAAAACAGTAACAGAATTTCAAAACAATATGATAGGAAATTAACAATGGTTATTATATTACATCTTGGTATCTTCACAATAGTTACTCATATTACCAGATACAGTTTAATTTTGTAGCATTTGAACTATATCAAAAGTCAAAGATTTCTGCTGTCCAGTATTAATATTGTCCCTTCCTCCCTCCCTTTTCATTCTCTTTCCCTCCTTTCCCACCCCATCATTTTCTTTATTCACAAGGGCTGGACAGCACTTGCTGCTTAGTCTCAGCAAATGGGAACCCCTTCAATGCTCTGGGTGTGCATGAATCAATTTGTATTGAACCACTTTGTATGACAATCCTTGGGGCACTTTTGTATATTTTGGGCTATTTTGGTGCTAGCAAAATGCAATGCTCTAGAGGGCAAACTAACATTGTTACCTTAGGCTGATTTATAGGTATTTTTCCTGGACAGCTGAACTTGCAATGATTTCTCTTTAAAGATTTATTAAAAGATCAATTGTCCCCAATGATTGGTCATGCCAGTGAGAAATAAGCACTGTTAAGCATCCGTGGAAAGAATTGTACTATAAACAGAGTTGGTACTCAGTGAATAGTGTTGATTGACTGGCCCAGAGAGAGTGGAGGTAAGCCCAGGGAGAATTGGGACATAACCCTAATTGAAAAGTTTAACAGAATTCTCATGTGTTCCTGGAAATAATCACATTTTGAACAAACCTTGTCTGTTTGCTGTAAAAACGCACAAGGTTTAGTTAAATAAAGGAGAGATCTAGCAAAGAGAAGGCATAAAAAGCCAGAGTTGGTTAAAAAAGTGTGAAGCTAATGTGACTTGGGGGATGCTATTTAGACTTTATTTCTGAAAATTTATGTTTCTACAAAAACTTCCAGACCTTATTCAATTTAAGTGTGAAGCCTTGTTTTGTTACTCTGTTCCAGTATATGCTGCCACTTAATGTTTGTCAATGTGATTATCCTTTAGTATAACTTTGTTAGTGCTGGAATGAGTTATATTTATCAAAATTGCAGTGTATAGAATTTAAGACCTAGACCTCAGAAAAAAAGTTGATTAAGAACTAACTTTTTAGATTGGATGATATGAAAGTGGTTAGAATCAGTTGCATAGGGGCTGATAGAAATTTAGAATTACAGGGGCTGGTGAGATGGCTCAGTGGTCTAAAGCACCTACTTAGAACAAGCTTGGCAAAGCACGGGGACCACGGTTCAATCCCCCGGCACCACATGCCAGCCAGCACCGCCCCCTGGTGGGCTGAGCTGGCTACACACACACACACACACACACACACACACACACACAAATAAATAAAATAAAAAAAAAAGAGAAATAGAAATTTAGAATTACAGATCTGCAACCTGTTGCCTTAAATCTTAGCCTGTTTTCTCAACTAATAATGCCTGCCTTGTTAGGGTCATGAATTTTTAATGCCACATTGTATTTATACCTCAGAATAATATATGATTTCTAATACTCTGTAAATTGAGTTATGATTATCAAAAGTGATGCTACCTTTTTGATAGCTGAGAAAGACATGAACTGTTTATGCAGTCACATGAGAGTAGAGATAATGAAATATGGCCATTTGGGTTATTGGCCCAAATCGCTAAGGACCCACCTCAACCTTACTAAATGTAGTAGTTTCTTCGACAAGCAGTAAATCCCATCTCTGATAAGGAGAATGATTTTCTTAAACAATGGGCAGATGAGAATATGAAAACTTTTAGTTCTGAAACCTCTGTCTCTTCCCAGTTGGCTTGACCTGTCATATTTTAAAATTGAAAAATGATACTTGGGAAAGAGGGGTAATGGGGCTCTTTTATTTCTGGAGGAAATAGCACAGGCATAAGGGGTGGCAACTATAGTTCATCAAATTCTACACTTGTTCTCAGGGCATCCTTAAAAGAGAAATTTGAGGATTTGATGTTTCTATCACCACGAGGCAGGTATTTTCTCAGATATTAGAAGATTTTGTAAAGTATACCCAAAAGAATGAGGTCTTGATGTAGTTAAATCACTAAAAATAAAAAGTTCATTTATTTCCAAATATGATACAGAAATGACTTTAGTCTTAATTGTACCAACCACAGGGAATTTTGATTGGATGATCTTACTACTAATTTGTAACTATACAAAGTTATAGAGTATATAACTCTCAGAATTTTCTCTACCACATATTTTTTTTCAGAACCAGGATTGAACTCAGACCCTTGACCTTGCCAGGGAAGTGCTTATTCATTCTACTGAGCTGTCTCCCTGGCCCTACCACATACTTTTGAATCTGTAGTAATATAGATTCGGGGACTAGTTATTTGAGGTTACAAGTTTCATGGGAATTTTTCTAAGGTCAGTCTAAAGGAAAGCATGCAACTGAGTATTAATCAAATCTAGAACATGAAGTCTTCAGTTTAGGAATGGCTTATATTCTATAAATTTGAAAGTTAGTGACTTGGAATCAAAAAAGCATTGTTTCTAACAAAACAGTATTATAGGTAGATGATAAGATGACTTACTAAACAGGAAAACAAAAGATTCTATGACATACCCTAGGCTTGGAGTCTCTTGGTAAAGAAAGTGGGGAGATCTTTTAGGTTCCTTTGAATTAGGGAATGGCCAGTTTTATTCAATTGAATACAAAAATATAAAAGAATATTAAGTATTAAGGGAAACTATCTTCCTTTCTATGGGATAATGTCTAGTAAACAGATGGTGCCTGAGATCATGGTAGTTATGGGAATGTCCATACCTGTACAGTACTGGAAAGGCCAAGCAGCTCTCTTGATGTGGTATCTTTGGCACTATCAGGATGTCTCAGTCATAGCAAAGCTAAATGTTGTCCACACCTGGGGGTGATTTGTTCTCCTGCTCTTAATTCTTCTACAGCCTTCTTAGTACATATATGAAAAGTACCAAGTACATGAATATGAAAATTATCCTTTACCACCTTCTCCCTTATCTTCTATTCAAGTAACAACTCCAATGAGCTATGTCTGTTTCATTACATATAATTCATACATTCCATTTTTCAGTGATGAGGCAAGAGGATGACAATTTGAAAATGAAAAAAATTATTTGTACACAAATAGGAATGCTTTTAGGTATTAACATGATACCCTTGCTCATTTGCAGTATACTTAGCTTGTTTGTTTTAAAATGAAATGTCTGAAGTGTGCTATCCTAGGAGAGGATATGAGGAGGAGAAAAATGAAGAATTCCTTATTCCTGGACTGTAGATTATGATATAAGCATCCTTTATAAGCCCCTCAAAAGTATAGATAACCTTTAGAATGGAAGGTTTCATTGATCATTTTTATAAAATTCACTGGGATGCTTTATTTGTCCATTTATATGTGGGAAATTTATTTTCTTCACATAGAATGATTCATCCACATGGCTTCCATGGGCTAGTTTTGTGATTAAACCAAAATGTTTGTGGATCTAATACAGGCAGAATCCTTTTTTCCCCTAGCAGATTTGTGCAATAGCAGCTAAACTCTTAAAATATTAAGCATTCATTTTTCTCCTGAAAAGACATTTTTTGTTAATATTGTTTCATTTTTTAATATAGTAAAATACTGCCACCAACACTGATATGTGAAAAGACATTTTAGACTGAATTCATTATCTCTTATTTTAGATTTATGTTGGAGTATTATTACAATTGAAAGTATTATAGTTACTTTCATGTGAGTTAAAACTCAGCTGTAAGAATTCATTGACTAAATATTATGATGGTAGTCAACTTTCAGTTGGAAGTGTTAATTATTCACCTCATAGTGCTCTCATAAAAAAGATTTACCAACAGTCTCTTAGGAGTAGAAAGCATATTGTCTCTTGGCATATCTTACAAACATGCTTTCCCATACTTCTAGTACCAGATTATTATACTTCCTTTTCTGTGACACATAGAAGACTGTAGATATTCACATAGGATTGGACATGATATTTCATGATAAAAATGATGTGTATTTTTATTCACTTAATGAATTTTGGAGACTTTAGTTGGCTGTATAACTTAAAAAATATCTTGATTAGGCAATTATATTTTTGCTTATATATATATACATATACATTTTGTGTTGATTTAGTGGTTATTTCATTAAATTTTTGTAATAATTTAAAACTCAAAAGGTTAGAACTATTTTCAAATTTTAGTTATTATTTGTATTATAATAGTAATATTATAAGGGATATAATTTTATATATAACAATATATGACATTGTATACTATATTTTATTTATAAAAGATATATTAGAATAATTTAGGGTGAATATTTTAAAATATATATTATTTTATTTATATAAGATATTATCTGTTTTGAGGTAGTGGTATTACTGCAGATATTTGAAGTGGCTTTCATTCTAGTGTTTCTGAGACAGTTTTGGACTTCTATTATTGTAATGTGGACAGGGCTGTAATTTTATTTTCCTTATGATAGTAATGCTGCAGTTAGATCAGGATTATGCTTGAGGCAAAGCCATGTATTTTATTTTCAACTTTTCCATTGAATTTATACAACCTTTTAAAAGCTCCCACACTTTTTTTTTGGCTTCCTAGTTTTATTGAGAACTCATAAAAAATATTGTAGACAAAGGAATGTGACTCCTCATCTTTCTTCTTTTCATCCTGGATAATCTGGAAGTAATAGAGTTCATAACTGTCTTTGCTGTAAACAACTACAACTACATCAAATAGATTATGCTTCTTCAAATATTTTTTGGTGAGATAGTTCAAGTACCTTTTGGAAAAAGGCACCTTGGAAGTCCTGGTGATCCCCTTGCTCCTTTCAGTGGTGATCACCCCTCAACTGAGATTTCTGGCTTTGGTGTTTGTTCACGTTGATTGTCTCCTAGAGAAACTGCTCAAAATTGGCAGCATCCATGATTCCCTTTTCCCTAGGATGTGTGTAGTCAAGGTGAACTTCAGACCTGCGTCTTCCTTTTTGCCCTCCTTCCCAGCAAACTTTTTCCTAGGCACCATTGAGGTCCAGGAATCAGACAGGGCCATTTAACATTTTTTGTCCATGGTATTTAATTAATTAGGTGCTACTTTCTATCTGTATAGCAAATCCTTCTAAATTTGCTAATATTGTCTTTCATTTGTTAATGATACATAACAATCACAGCAATTCTTATTTTTAAGGCATTGTTGTCTTTTACAGAAACCTGAAGAAAAACAGGTTTTTCTTAATAAAATTTTTATTAAATTTCAAAATTTTCCTCATGAAGTTTTAAAATGACAGTATCCTAAATTAAACAATAAATGATTATTTTTATTACCTGATTAAAAGCTTCTATTTTTTGCTGTTTGTCTTTATTCCACTCAATTGATGTCTTGGTTACTTTTCTCTCATTATTGAGAAAAAACACCTGACACCCAAAATTAAGTAAGGAAAGGTTTATTTAGCTTACAGTTTGGGGAAATTTTAGTCCATAATTAGCTGGCTCCAAGGCAGGGTGGCATGATAGAAAGGCAGCAGTTCAAGGTGTACAAGACAGCAAAAGCAAGAGCAAAAAGGAAGACAGCAGGCCTCTTTTCCTCCCTTATGTTCAATGTAGGCTACTCATGCTAAGGTGGATGTACCACCGGGTTTCTGTGCACAGGATCAGAATGTTTAGAAAGTGAGGACTGGGGGCCTGGTCTTAGCTCAGTTGTTTAAGTGGCTGCTTCCACAAAGCTGTCAGCCTCAGGTTGCTGTAGTTCGATCCCCACAACACTCCAGCCAGCCAAACCACCCCTGAGGGAATTAGGAGCAAAAAAAAACCCAAAAAACGAAAGTGAGGACTTTGGACCCTTGCTGAGCCACTTAATTACATTTCTAAACTTCTTCTGCACAATGAATCAACCATTACAACATCCTAGGGCAAAATGCTGCCCTACAGCATGTCCTCTACACTTTTGTATATAGAACTACTGAGTTATCTAAACTTCTCAAGTTGACATAATGCATCAGCTATTACAGTTGATTCTTCCTTTTGTTTTGCTTTGGTGTGTGTGTGGGGGGGAGGTTGTCTCAAGCCCTACAGGAAGGCTCTGTGCCATTGAGCTAGGTCCTGGACCCTAATCCAAGATACTTTTCTTTTTGTTTAACTTTTAAGTAGGTTCTCTTTTGATTACAACTCATGCTATCATGTCTGGAATCTGCTTTTTCTTGTGGTCTGCATATCAATTTTTCCCTTTTATTAGTATTATTGATACTATTTTTTGCTAATTTTTGTTTGTTTTTGATATAGCTACTTTGATTTGGTATGCTACTTTAATGTGCAGTTCATTTCTTTTTTATGTATTTGGTACAGGGTCTCACTGTGCAGCTGGGACTCATAGTGATTCTCCTGTTTTCAGCCGCCCATGTGCCACCAGTCCAGTCTTGGTGGCCAGCTCAGTGCACCTGGGAGCAGGGCCAGCATGGCTTGTGGTGCCAGGGACTTTGTTTTGTTTAGAGCCTTATCACTCTACACTTCCCCACCAATAATGCAGCCATCTTGTTTCTTCATACCTAAATAACATAAACTAGATTCATTGCAATGAGGCTTATGGCTGTGCATAGATTATAGATATTACTAGGCCATTGGGTGTGGATAGAGCCAGGTATTATCCCACAAGTGCAACCAGGGCAATAGCAGCTGGTACAGTTTCTGTAGGATCAGCATATACATGTATTATGTATGTTCCTATAGTAATATTATTTCATTGTCCTAATACTGTTAGTTATTCTAATGGCTAAAACTTAAGGCCAAGGTTTAGTAATTTTTGTGAGAACCTCATTTTAAAGAGAATCATAGTATGCTTAGGGTGTTTGTCACTGAATTAGGGTTTCTCTCAGTTATGATTTCACGTATAAAAGAAGGGGCAGGATTTATCAGGTCAGTGAGAAATGAAAAGAAAATAAATGTTGTTAAGCACAGTCCCTTAAAATCAGAGATCTGGATGTATGAGGCATTTTACCACTTTGTACCTAGTACCCTTTATTCTGACTTAAAATGAATTTTAATATTTGACCTTAGATGATTTCTTGTCATTTTCTTCCAACCCTTTTTAATGAAATACAACCTTCTCATCTCTTCTCCAGTGCTACCATATAACCTCTCCTATTGGCATGGCCTAGAGAATATAGGCATCGTTTGGGGTTATTCTAAGACTCAGAGACGTTGCAGAGAAGGTTTCTCACATCTTTTAATTCTGCTTATCTTTCATGCATTGCACAAGATTTTAGCATTACCTGAAAATAAAGCCCATGGGATGGGGCCAAGGCCTCAATTTTAGTTGCATCTCAATACTCATACAGCAGTGACATCTAGGTACAGACAAGGGACAAAGCCAAGTATTTTCAATTTAAATTTCAATAAGAAAGGCAATAATATTAAGAATGACCTAAGAATATAGATAAAATGATATTGTGTATAATTCCCTTCCATTAAAATTATATACTTCGAAATTAGAAACTTCAAGTCTAACCTTTTTTCCAGAATTAATTTAAGCTAAATATTAGGTACTGTGTTAATTTCATTAGGGTATTTGTTTTCTGAGTATGTTATTATTAAAAATTAGAGGAAAAGAAAAGATAATGACTTGTGTATAAATGACTCCAAGAATAGTAGAAGGTAGTAAATACCTCACCTCACTGCAGTACAGTTTTAAAAATAAATTTATATTCATCCAAATGATTAATTGGAAATTCATTCATATTGGGCTGTTTGAAGTAGGTCTTAGAAGTAATCATTTAAAAAAAAGGCAAAGCAGGAAGCAGCACTATATTATTAGTGCTAGTGATGGTTGATAGAGAAATGTAATTTTAATTATGCATGTATTCGATGATTGTGTACACATAAATAAGCCCTTTAAGTAAAGGGTTAAGTATTTCACTGAATGGAGATTGAAGTTCCAGAAATTTTGTTTGAAGTGTGCCATTTTAATGAAAACTTAGCCTATCAATATAGATCAGCTTCCTTGGCTGTAAGAGTATATTTTAATAAATCCCCAATGTAATCACCAACCACAGTAAGGAATGTGTTTATATTCATAGTTGTCTTCCTCCTTCAGTGAAACTTATGATGACCTTAGTAAGTGCCTCAGCACCCTGCAGCCCACAGTGTTGAACATCAGTGAGCTCTTTCCTAGCTGGACATGGTCTGGATTCTCTAGAATGCAACTTCAATGCAAAAACGACCTAAGTTGGAGATAATTATTAGTAGAGCTTAATGAATGTCTACTACATTACAAAGCTAGACAGCCTCCATATGGTTTTGGGGAAGAAAAATCATCAGTTTAGTTTTATTTAACTGTACAATTTATTTTTATTTATTTATTTTTAACTGTACAATTTAAACTCAAGGTTGGAAAGCATTCACTGTCATGGAACCAACTATGACAAGAAATAATGATTAGAAGGTAGGAATTTAGAGAGATGTAGCCAAGTTGTTAATCATTCAGTTTAAGATCATTAAAAATTTTGTTTTATATATGGTATACCATGATTTCATGGTAATTATTACTTATGATAATCCTATATTACTGGACATACATTTAACCTTATTTGGTGTATAATAATTGATATTAAAAGACCTAATTTCTAAGTTTAGGTAAAATTAAAAATGAACAAATTCATTGCAATAATTACTCTGTTTGAAGGCCTCTGAAAGTGATTTTTTCTTCAATTTCTCTTGTTTTATGTTACAATGTGTGGTGCTTTTGTTATTCAGTAGATGCTTTTTAATAGCTTGATATGGTTCCTATTATCCTCATAGATCTTAGAATCACTGAATATATAGCATTTTTGAATTATTTTCATTTTAGGTTGTCAGAAAACTATATAATGTAAGCATTGAGACATAGAATAAGTGACATCAGAATTCCAAATGACCATTAAAGTGTGTTTAACATATTAGTAGGTTAACTTTGTAATCCTTATGTTCTAAGTCATTTTGAAGTTGGTGATGTGCAGTGTGCTTTTTACCTGTAGTGGCTGAAAGGTAGGAGTGCAGTTTGTGTGTGTGTGTGTGTGTGTGTGTGTGTGTGTGTGTGGTCTGAGTTTTTGTGGACGTGGTCTGCATTTAATATGGGGAAATTAATTCCCTAAGCTGCTGGCAGGCAGCATGTTCTTGTTAATTATTCAGGTGGATGACAAATGCAGAGCAGAGGTTCTCGCAAAGACAAAGTTTGTATGATGCATGTTTAGTAACTGATAGGCCTGACATTCCGTGGTGTCTTATTCAGGGCTAATCCTAATAAGCTGCCTGGTGAGATGAACGCCTTTCTTCCTGTCCTCTGCGGAGAAAACAGAGATCTAAAGAAACTTCATTATGGCAATAAATCGTGTACTTCATGGTATTCTTAGTGAAAAGGTATCTTGTCCAGATGGATAACAACACAAGATCAAGATGCTGGTGAGATACTGAGTCCTAAAGCAAATAAAGCCTCACGCTAAGGCATGGACATTGTCAGTTTCTGATGTGAAGGTGATTTTACCTTGATTTTGTGAATGTAGTGTACATAAAGTATAAATCTTTTTATTAAATTGGGAGCCTAGCATAGATACTGCTATGCTGTGTTCTGATTTTCAGGTGGTAGGGAAACTTTCCTTTTTCCCCATCTAACCATAATGTGATTAGGGTTAGGAAGCTTTCCATACATCCTGATGCAATGCATTTTATTAGGAGGGAAAAATTTACCATGGACGCCTTGGCATATCTTTCTGAAAGAAACTTCACATCTTTCTATCAAAACTTACTGCTGTCTTTTTTTTCTATTTCCAAGGTAAATTATGCAAAGAATTGATTAGCCTGGCTAGAACATACTAAAATATTCTGCTTGGCTAATATTTAGTTGTCAGGACTTAAAACTTACAGTTTACTTGTCCTTTTCTCAATGTGTCTTTCTTAAATGTTCAAACTTGATTGATATAATACAGAAATTATAAATTGAACTAATTCAATTTCAGAACTCTTAAACTAGTGATACTAAATAGAGGAAGTGTGACAACTGTAGGTGAACTGTGAATCAATCATCCTTGATTGTCACTAGGCAAAATTGTGGCCTTGTGCAAGTCATTCAGCCTTTTTGGTCTTCATTTCCCTCTTAGGGTTAGCAATAGGATTCAACTAAATATGTAACCTAAATTTATGTGGTTAAATTTCTTTTTCATGGTTATGTGGTATCTGAGCCCATGTCTTTAATTTGAGAATCCTAAACATTTTTTTTTTTTTTTTTGCAGAACCGGGGATTGAACTCAGGCCCCTGTGTTTGCCAGAGAAGTACTTATTCCACTGAGCCATCTCCCTGGCCCCATCCTAAACATTTTATAAGATTTAAGAATTTCTGCTTCAGGGCTGGCTGGATAGCTCACTGGATTAAAGCCCTGCTTAGGCAGATGCAGGGGTTGGGGGTTCAATTCCCAGTGTGCTGTGCCGGCCCCACCTCCTGGAGGCGCAATAAGATAGTGAATGAGTCTGGGCATGGTGGTGTGCACCTGTAATCCCTGTGGTTGGGAAGCTGAAAAATAGGAGGATCCCTACAAGTCCGATCTGTGTAGTAAGACCCTGTAGAACCTGTACTAAATACATTAAAAAAAAAAAAAAAAAAAAAAAAAAAAAAAAAGAATCTCCATTTCTTCCAGTGTGTATGGAGCAAAATGTTCACAGCACCTTCCCTGATGGCCTTTCATGACCTTGTAGTCACTTCAGCTTTAGCTCTTCTACTTGTTATCTTTCCATTTGAGTCACCACATTTTATATATCATTTTGGTCCTGGACCTCTGCTTATTTAATGTACCAACACATTTTTAACAACTTTTATGGCAGTTTGAAGCAAAATAGTTGTATCTCTATATAGCAGAGGAAGCAACCATTACTAGTATGTTGCACAATACTTATCAGGCCCTTTCAAATCATTTTCCTTTCTACACCAAGAGCAATTCTCTTAGTATTATAGATTTGTTTTATCTATTATTTTCTGTATTCATCACTTTCCTGCCACTGGGACAGAATACCCACAACCATCAATGTAAAGAAGAAGTGGTTGAGGCCAAAGATACAGCTTAGTGGCACAGTGCTTGTCTGGCAAGAGCAAGCATTAGGTCTATGTTTGCTTCCCGGTTAACCCCCCCCCAGCCAAATAAAAAGATGAGGTAGTTTACTTGACTCATAGGTTCAGAAGTTTCAGTCGGTTTGGCTCCATGGCAAAAGCATCCTGGCAGAAGGGCCTGGAAGAAGAATGCCGCACACCTCCTAACAGCCAGGAAGCAGAGAAACAGGGAAGGAACAGGGACAAGAGTTTACACTTCTAGATCCCACCCCCAGTGACCCCCACTTCTGAGACACCTGACACTTTTGGGGGCCATATGAGGCCTAAACCCTAACAACCAGTAAACCAGTATGCTACAACACATTTTCTTTTCTTGCCGAGTAATTTTGTTTCCTAACATTGTAGATTTTATTACTGAACTCATATATATATATATATATATATATATATATATAATGTAGCTTTCTTTCATGTGTGACATTTTTTGCTTATATTTGTTGTGTTTATGAGACTTAGCCATCTGTTCATATATTATTGTTTGTTCATTTTCATTGCAATGTAGTATTTCATTTTGAGAATGCATGACTACCTTACTATTGTAAACATCTAAACTATTGCTAATGGTATAGATATGGACATTGCTGTGTGTCTCTTTGGTAACATATGTCCTTATTTCTGCTGTGGATATATGTAGATGTGTATGCTGCTCAGTCACAAGGCATACATGTTATTTTTTGCAACCACATTAATGCTCCAAGTGATTGTATCAGTCAGGCCATCCTAATGATCAAAGACGTTGGACGCATTGTTAATGCTTATTGGCTCTTTAATATCAGTTTTTTAAAGTAGCTTTTCACATGTTTGACCAGTTTTAAAAGTTGAGTTATCTGCTTTTTATTATTTCCAGTGCTTTATTTTATTTTCATTTATTTATTTATTATTATTTTTTGTATTTCAGGGAAGGGTGTTCAAGGTCTCACTACTAGATCCTACTCATAGTGATCCACCTGTTTACAGCCTCCCAAGAGCTGGGATTGCAGGTGCATGCCACCATGCCCAATCTCAATTGCCAGCTCAGCGTACCCTGGGAGCAGGGCTGGCATAGCAGGCCTGGGGATTGAACCCCTGTAATCCACTGAGCTATTTGGCCAGCCCTAGTTCTTTATTTTAGATGTAAGTCTTTTTATGTTCGTGGTATACAAATATCTGCTCAATGTATTTCCCTTTTCAGTCTTGTCATCCTATCTACACATAAAAAGAAACTTTTTTAACATAGTGTAACATATTTTTCTTGCATAAAAATATTTATGTCCTGTTTAACAAAGTTTTTGCCAACTCAAGTGTCATGAAGATGTTTATATATGTTTTCCTTGAAAATCCTTTAGATTTACAACCTATCTGGAATGAATTTTTATGTATGACATCAGGTCAGCATCCATATAGATAGCTAAATGACCCAGCATCAGTTATTTAGTAGCTATTATCTTGCCCCCATTACACCATGGTGTTGCTTTTATCATAAATCAAGTTTTTATGTATGTAAACCAATATAATTATAATTTTAGCACTTTATGGAAACTTTTTACATTTAATACAGGATTGAAAATAGTCTAATTATAAATGAAAGACATTTAAGTGATCCAAACATGATCTTGATGACAATGATGGATACATTGAGTATCCACATTATCTCTACTAGCGGTCTACCTGGGGTTATTTCAATAGTCAAAATAATCTTTTTAGGAGACTAAGACTGAGAAATCAGAGAGATATTACAAGGGAAAGGCGTAGTCTAACAAAACTCTAATCTGAAGGCTCTGTATGTAATTGCTGTAAAGTAATGCAAGCATGTTATCAAAGGGCAACTCTGTAGTCCAGGCTCCATCCATTTAATTCTTAAAAGAAGAAAAGCTCACGTATCAAAATAAACTTTTATTTTATTAACTTGATGCACTTAAGCTAAAATACATGGTGTTGATTTAGAAATAAAACCATCGAGGCTGTGTGAATGTGCATGCAAGTCCTTCCTTTTCCTTCAGAGTGATGGCACGTACACTGCAGAGGTCAAAACCAGCTGGCAAGCGTGTGTGTTGCACTACGTGCCCAGTTGAGAGGCTCATGGAAAGTGAAATTCAGTCTGTGTATCCAGGTCTTGTGTCTCTCGGCATAGTCTGCCTAGTGAAGGGAACTGGGGGGCAATTTTCTTAATGATGCAAAATCCTAGATAGGTAAGGTCAAGTGTAACTTTTCACAGATCCTGAAGTGCTATCAGGGACAGAGGAGGGTTCCCTGAAGAGGACATCAGACAGTTTTCTCACTTCTGGGCAGACTGCATGTGCTGGTTGGCAGGTGTGCCAGGATACCTATACTGTTTGAACCCACTGTGACTCTGCTCGGCTGTAGCAAGGGTGTCAGTATAAATAAGTACTGTAATATGTGCGATGTTTCAGTACCATAGTTAATTTGATATTAAATTCGAACACGTGAATTCTTAAAAATCTCAGGAAAGCTCTGAACATCTTTGTAGGTATTATCACCTTTGAATATTTTCAGTATTTGACATATACCATAGGGAGCTCAAGGACTAAAGAATCCATTTCATGGATCCTGTGTACTCTAGGTTCAGAATCCCACTTTCAAGTGCTATATTACATAAAAGGGAAAACATAGTTTGTCGGGAAATGGTAATAGTTTGAATATGATTTATATAAAAGAAACTCCCCGGCCTGCCATGCTGGCCCTACTCCCGGGGCATGCTGAGATGATGATTGAGAGTGGGCGAGGTGGTGCACGCCTGTTATAATCCCAGCTCTTTGGGAAGCTGAACACATATGGATCACTGTGAGTCTGATCTACGTAGTGAGACCCTGTAGATCCTTACTAAAAAGGAAAACAAAACAAGACAAAAAAACCAAAAAAAACAAAAACAAAAAATCCCAGAAAAACGAAATTAACTTCTCTACAGGGAATTACTTGGAATTAAATAACTAAAGAGTGTTTGGGATAATTCAGTATATTTTTAAAGATAGAGAGTAACAATTATTAATGCACTATGAGTAATTTTAAAAGAATGGTTAAAATATTACTCAAGAGTACAAGTCATAGAGAAGCAGATTCCTGACTTATATAGAACAAACAAACAGGTAAAAGCACCCAACTTTCTCTTGAGTGAACTAAGAGAAACTACTGGTATAAATGAAACAAAATAGCTATATATTAAAATGCTTTTGAAATAATGGGATGGAAGCATCATATATGTTCATCAATAAGCATATTGTAAGAAGACAGCTATAATATTAGATTCATAAGGTCATATAAGATACTCAGAGATGAATCCAGTAGATAGTTTAATATCTGTAGAGAAAGGTAAACTGTTGATAGCAGTTGTTTAGAATTATGTACTCATACATGCCTCTGTCTAACAAATAACCAATTTTACACCATTTTAATAAAAATAAAAAATAAAATGTTGAGTAAGCTAGTAGTGGATATGCTCTATGACTTGTATTTGTAACACTGGGGTCTAGTTTGCAAGATGGGAAAAGAAATACTTACATTTCTAAATTTAAGAGTTACACACCCAGGGCTAGCTAGGTAGCTCAGCGGACTAAAGCGACTGCTTAGGCAGGCTCAGCAGCTGGGGTTTGATCTCCAGTGTGCTGTGCCAGCCCTGACCCCAGGGTGTGCTGAGACAGCAACTGAGACTTGGCATGGTGACACATGCCTGTAATCCCAGCACTTGGGAGGCTGAAAACAGGAGGGTCACTATGAGTCTGAGCTGTGTAGTGAGACCCTGTAGAGCCTGTACTAAATATATAGAAAAAAAATTACACACCTAGAATTTGTTTTCCCCTACAAGTTGAGCATCCCTGATCTGAAAATCTGAAATTCAAGGAAATCCCAACTTTTTTGAGTGACAAAGTGGTAAAGGCTATATAAATATTCCAAAATCCAAAACCTTTCAAAATGTGAAATGTCATGAGCACCAAAAACTTTGAATGATGGATATTTATATTTTTTGTGTTTTACAGAAAAACAATGATCAGGATTTATGAATAACATATACTATGGATTTTTAATTGCTTCAAGTACATGTAGTTTCACAAATTATAAAATTAGCATGATTTACTTCTTTGTACCCATGAAATGTCTGGGGCTATCATTATTGTTAATTCTAATTGGCTTTGTATTTCTTGGTTTATAGAGGGGTTATTTTATTTTCAAGCAACCTCCATCCAGATAATTTTTGATTAAGTGAAATTAAACATTATGAATGTGGTTAGTGGAAATATGAAACTTACTTTGTTGGACATTAGGATACAAATTCTCAAAACAGAAGGATTTTTCTCCTACCCATTAGCATTGAACCATTCACTTGAAAAACTTGAGTCATGATTTTATTGTTAAGTCATAATTTATATAGCAGAAAAGAAGCACTTGGAATTGAGCTGTGTAATTGGGAACTACTGAGTCATTTCTCAAGGTAGTTGTGCATTATAGTCTCTGTTGCCTTATGTGAAAAGTGCAAATATGCACTTGCATGTTTTGTAGCTGCATTTATTTTACAAGGGGTAAATATAAGTTTGATAAACTGATACACATTTTTTCATTGAATATTCATTCAGAATCAAAAATAAACTTTATTTTTTTTTCCAAAAATCTTCACTAATATGAATTATCATAGCAATTACTTTTAATATATATTTCACTGACATGTAATTTTTACATTATAAACTATTAGGATCAATTTTAATAAATGTGGGAATTATTTTTAGTTACACTAAATAGTGGGCTAAAATTATGGCTTCTGTTTACACTGTACTTCTGTTGGTTTAAAATAAGTAGGTACTTCCAGAGCACTGAAATAATTTAAGCACTGAAAGATTCTTATAAAGAAAGAGAAGTTAAAATCTTTATTTTAAAGAATGCATAATTTAGAAAGACAGTATTGGTGTATTGTAAACACAGAATATGTTCAGAGGGACAACACAAGTAAAACAGTAACAAAATATTGAAACTTAGTAGAAAAGGAGGCATTGGCTTTTCTTTTATATGTAGCAATTGAAAAGGTAAATTTAAAAGTTTTAAAAATTTTATTTTTAAACCTGTGTGCACTCTTGGAAATAATATTCTTAGTGATTATGTATACACAAGAGAGTTAGGATAGATACTTTTCTCTTAGTTCATTGAGAAGAAAGATTTGTACTAATATTGTGTAGACAAAGATATCATGTCTGCATCTTGTTCTCTTAATAACTACTATGAAGACAACAATATGCAATGTATTAATTGTTGTAACTGTCCTACTAACCTGTTTTGAAACTGCTTCATTGCTATTTTATCTTTTCCTCATTAAAATGAATAAATAATAAAATAAAAATATTCTTAATGATTGCCTCATTAGAGAAAGACAAATAATGCACTGATCAGATACAGAAACCATATTGCTCATTGAGCCTGTTGACTCTCTTAGTGGAAGATATATCTCAGATTGGAGTTAGAGTTATATTATGGGATTTGGGCCAACACTGTTCTCTCCTGTAGCTTACAGTAGTAGTACATTGACTGTTCCCTGATTTATGTTCTTGCCCTAGTTCTCTCTTGAGTTTGAGCGATACTTATTTATTGTTCTTGTTGTTGAATGTCTAGGAATCACCGTGCTCTTCATTTCTGAACTCATCTCTTTAGGCTCTTGTGAAACCCCATTCTTTGTGCTCTGTACTGGTACTACTATTCTTCCCGTTTGCACACACAAACTGAGGCATAATTTATGGCCTCTTCCACCCACGTTTTCTCTCATTCCCACATTCTTTATTCAGTATCACTACACTCTGTGTTACTGTCCCCTAAATAGGCCTTGAAAGCACCCACATCTCTATTCCCACCACTCTAACGAGCTTGGGCCACAGGCTGTGAAGATGGAGGAGAACTTTGTCTAAGATAAGACTATAACTTAAAATAAAACGAAGAAAACACACCTGAGTTATATAGAGCATTCTGGTTCTGCCTCAGAAACCTTATTTACCAAGGTTAATACTTAGCTACTTTACTTTTTTATTTGTATAAACACAAGCTTTTCTGCCTGATAAATCATCATCTTTTAGGTTAGAAATTTCCAAGTATTTATTAAGGATCTATTTTGTGTAGTCATTTGCAAATGACATGTTTTTCTTCATGCTAGTAATGATAAGTTTGTAATGAATTTAAGCTACAAGAACTCAGCTAGGCATTCTGGCATGTCCAAGAGGATGAGGCAGGAGAACCACTTAAGCCTTGGTAGAGACAGCCTGGGCAATACATTAAGACCCTAACTTTAAGAAATCATAGCCAGGCATGGTGGCATATGCCTATAATCTCAGGGCCCTGGGGAGTTGAGGCAGGAGGGTCACAAGTTTAAGCCCAATCTTGGCAGTTTTGCTATTTAGGAAGATCCTGTCTGAATAAGAGGGGGAAGGAGAGGGAAAAATTGCAATGGGGGTGGGAGAGAGGAAGGAAGGGAGGAAGGGAGGGAGGGAAGGAGAGGGAGGGAGGGAGGGAGAGACAGAGAGAGAGACAGAGAGAGAGACAGAGAGAGACAGAGAGACAGAGACAGACAGAGAGACAGAGACAGAGACAGACAGACAGACAGACAGACAGACAGACAGACAGACAGACAGACAATGAATGAGAATTAGTACTAACGCTTGGTGAGAAAACCAGAGGTCTGTCATTCAGAAATACAGGTAAGATGTGTTAGAGGATGGTGTGACTATTCCATGCTCTGGCTTAGTAGTTTTGCAAATCAGGCTGCAGGATAATGAGGGATATGGATATTTGTTTCTGAAGACCCATCATAGGTCAATGGAGCTTATGACTCCACTGAGCTCCTAGCAGCTTTAGCCATGCCAGAGCCTGCTGTACTTGACATTTTACCCATGTCAGTATCTTTCTGGAAAGCTGTAGGACAAAACCCTTCCATTACACAGCACAGCCATGATCTCAAACTCTCATACTATGCCATTCCATATATGATTTCTGTTTTACTTAAGTGGTGCTATTGCTGAATTGGATTCATTCTACATGTTTAGGCTTTCACAGGCTTTGGTATCTTTGGGGTTAAAGGTGTAAAGTTATCTTTTCTATTGATGATCATTGCATAGAAATAGTGTCCTTGAAGATATTGCCAAAGAGTAATTGGCAAGATTTGTTCTCATTGTAAAATTTTAATTGTCCAGTTTGGGACTTCCCAGTTTTATATTGAGGTTGATGCTTCTCAGTCATGGAGCAGCAGCCCTTGAATTCTGCTGAGGGTGACTGGGTAGTGACCAAGGCAGGTGCCAGCACTTCAGTTGGAACTGAACTGTACCACATCTAGGAAAAACAGGATGAATTTGGCCTAGGAATGAAAATGACTGTGATATGCAGATTTCTTTTAAGAGAGACTGTGCCTTCAGGGCTTATTGAGGGCATCCTTGCAGCAGGAGCAGCATTGGGCAGGTGACTTCTGTGTAACAGAAAGGAGGTAGGAAAATAAAATTCAATAAAACAAAACCACTCAATATTTAAATATGTTTCTGAAAAGAAATTGTGTAACTAAACGTTATGACACCTTCTTTCAATCAGAAACATAAAAGGCATAAGGCAAGACTACAGAATGGAGAAACAGATCTACTGGCTAGCTATACTGTGGACTGACTGTGTGAAGCCAGTGGCACCTCCAAGATACAGTAAATTCATTTCTGTCAATAACAGAAAGACCTTGCCTTAGCAGTTTCAATTCAAAAAAGTCTGTAAGCATCAAGTAGAGTTAAGCATTGCAATATATCTTTACTATCATTGCAGAACTTTATCCAAGTATTGCATTGTTTTTCAGAATTCCTATTCTTCTTTTCCTTCCTTCATTTTCTACTTCAAAGGATGATTCCACTTCAGTTCATATGGCTAAAAGTCTATAAGTTACTGCATTCATGCTTAATTTTACTTGAGAGTCCTCTTCAATCACATTCTAGTGAGTTGTGGGAATTTTATGTATGGTGAACTTGTTAAAAAGGAACTGCAAAGTTCTTCTGTAGCTCGTTTTAGTTTCAAAAGCTACTGCGCATTTTAGTGTAACCATCTTACATTTTGAGAACATATGAAATAAAATTGATTTAGCCAGAGGCTAAATGGAACTATAGTACTCTTGTGCCCACACTGATACAATGTTGGATGCTAGTTGGACCAACATTAGAACATTCAGATTTTGTTTTGGGAGGAAGCAGTTGCATGACCATAAGCTACATTAAGTTCATTAGGTGTAGTTGCTACATGACACAGTTTGTATGGTGACAGAAATAAACCCGTAAGTGACTCCATTCTAGTGGCACCAATTTTAACCAATGTATCAGACAATTGAATATATTCTGTACTTGAGATGGATTTAAAAACAATATGATGTGCACTTTCATGTTTAGTTTTAGTTTCCAAATATAGTTCAGTTTATGAAGAAGCCACTCACTATCCATTCACTAAGCATTTCAGCAGAAATAGTCAGGGCTGAGTCTATTGCTGCTGTATAAATATGGTTTTACTAGTCAACCTAGGAATGTAGGAATGCATCTAGTAGAAGTTTTGTGACATGGGCAGGCATCTAATATAACTTGGAGGAGGGGTGTGTGTGTGTGTGTGTGTGTGTGTGTGTGTGTAGGTCTATTTTTTCAGTAATCTGTGTATTTGCATGAGAGATATACAGATTAAAAGGTTAAAAATCACCAATCATAACATCATACAAATTGGACTGCAGTCATGTTCACTAAATCCTGAGATAAAAATTGTTATATTTGCAAACAATCACATAAAAAATATAACAAAGTAAAACTTCTTTGACTTAATATATTACTTCCAGGGCTGGGGAGATACCTTGGCAATCTAAGCGCCTACCTGGCAAGCACAAGGACCCAGGTTCAGTCCCCAGTATCACATACCGTGCTGGCCCTGGAACCCTGGGCATGCCTGCCAGCCACTGAAACAGGATATGGTGGGCAAGCCGGTAATCCCAGCACTGGGGTGGCTGAGACAGGAGGCCGCGCTGCATCGTGAAACCCTATAGCAAATTAATTAATTAATTAAATCTGCATAGATAGATTTAATTTAATTATCTCTATATATAGTATATGTATAATATATCTATATCTATATCTATATCTATATCTATATCTTCCAAGGTATAGTAAATTTCACTACTTTCAATAGGCCTGAAGTGTGACTTTTACTTCATTTTAAAGATAAAAAAACCTAGTGATAAATAGAACAAAGTACTACCATGATGGTGCCCCCATACAGCATGGTTTTTCTATATTCCTGTTGCCAGAATCAGCAGGTGTAGTTCTGAATTCAGACCCATGCTTCACTGTTTCCCCAGCTACTCACTTATTATTTCTACCTATGTTTTCTAAATCTTTAAAGTAGATTACATGGGCTACTAAGGTACAACAAAAAACTCTTATTATAATAACTCACACAATGTTAGATAAATAAACAGATAAACATAGGACCAGGGAAGAGGTAATATTTATTAGTCACAACTTGGTTCTGATTATAACTTTTGGTGCTCTGTTAATAATGCAGATACACGTTTTTGTTTAAAAAACACTCTTGAACAAACAAAAAAATCCTAGTGGGACATAGATCAGATTGAATAGTATCTTTTCATATTATTCCTACAGGAGTTAAAAGATAGTAGCTTAGATGGGGAGTGATGTCTATTGGTTCTTCTCAGAAACCTGGCTATCAAAGATGTAGTGAGTATTTTGTAGTGTAAATTCAAATCAGGGATTGTGATGACCTCTGCCTGGCCTTTGTCGCCCAGAATAACTTTCGCGATTCTGGTCTCTTCTGGTTTCAAATGAATTTTTTTTTCTCCAATGCTGTTGGTATTTTGATTTGGATTGCATTAAATCTGTATAATAATTTTGCAAGTATGGTCATTTTCACTGTACTGGTTCTTCCTATCCAAGAACAAAGGCTATCTTTCTATTTTTCTGATATCCTTAGTGATCTCTTTACTGTGCTGTACTATAGCTTTCAATGTGAAGGTCTTTCACTTCCTTTGCTAGATTACTAGGTATTTCAGTTTTTGGATGTTCTTGTGAAAGGTATTGTTTCTATATTTCTCCCTCAGTGAGTTTTTTGCATACAGAAATGTTATTGACTTTTGAGTATTGACTTTGTATCGAGCTGAGCTACTGAATTTGGTTTTTAAATCTCAAAGTCATTTGGTGAAGTTTTTGGGATATTTTATGTGTATATCATGTCATCCACAAATAATGATACTCTAACTTCTTCCTTTCCTGTCCTTATTTTATTTCTGTCTCTTGTCTAGTTGTCTAATTTCTCTGGCTAATATTTCCAGAACTATATTGAACAGGAGTGGTGATAATGGACTTCCTTTTCTTGTAACTGATCTTAGAGTGAAAATTTTCGTTTTTTGTCCATTTTGTACAGTATTGGCTGTTATATTGTCATATCTGACGTTGATCATACTGAGATAAAGACCATTGATTGATTCCAATATTATGTATAGTTTTTATCTTGATTATTTTTACTCTTATTTTGGAATACTTATGTGAAAGAAAGTCAGTGAAAGGTAGACTTCCTAGAGAGGAGTGTTTCCTAGAGATTTTTTTTTCCCCAGAACTGGGGATTGAACTCAGGCCCTTGCAATTGTGAGGCAAGTGCTTACTCTACTGAGCTACCTCCTCAGTCCATCCTAGAGATGAGAAGGCCCCTACTGAATGATCTTACCTCCTTGCTATGATCAAAGGTTCAGATAACTATTTAAGATGGATATACTGGTATAAAACAAATTCATTCAACATAGATATTTCTTTCTCCTTTACAAATTTTTGGAAATTATTTTGTAAGATATTGTCTCAGTTACTATTCTCTGGTTTCTGGGACAAATACCCAGCACTCAAAATTAAGGAAGGAAAGGTATATTCAGCTCACAGTTTGTGGAGGTTTCAGTCTATACTCTGCTGGCTCCAAGGCAAACGGCAGCAGTTCATGACAGCAGTAAACAGGGAAGAGCAGAGGAGGAGCAGCAGCTGCGGCGTCCCTCAAGCCTCTCTCTATTTCTTCTTCGCTGTCTGCCAAGACTAGCACTCCACAGCGAAGATCAGAGCTCCTCCAAAGTGGCTCAGCTTCAGAGTGGCACAAGGAGGACCGGGATCTTTCCAAGGAAGCAGGTGGATACTGAGAAGCATTCCTCAACTCCTTTAGATAGTCTTTTTGTGCTGAGTCACTCTGGGGTGGGCCCCCTTGCACCACAGGGCGTAACAAATCACACCTCAGGGCAAGTTCTCCCTCCCCTGCAGGGGAGGACCCCCCCCACGCAGAACCAGATTCATCCATCCAAGTTGTCATAATTTATCAACCATACAGATATATTAGTCTTAACATCTAATGAACATCATTTGGAAGAGATAAAAAGTGTATCCTCATGGCTGGTTTATTAATTGACTCCAAGATTGTCCTACAGGTAATAGCAGAAAAAAAAAAAAAAAAAAAAAAAAAAAAGAAGAAGTACAATATTTGCTACCACCTAACCAGCTGTCAGATGTCAACCTGCCAGCTGAAATCCAAGTTTCTAATTCAATTTGAGTTCATCCCAAGTTTGTGAGCCAAGCTGAGCCAACACTGTACTAGAATGAATTTTTCAGGATTGCTCTGTATCAAAGATGTTTTATCAATTAGAATAAGTAGATAAGTAAAGGGGAAGCAAATCATTAGTCCACTAACCAGTTCAGATTCTCAAATCTTGCAAATAAGACTGTGCCTTAGTTTGCCTTTGGAGACTTACTCTTAAATGAAGAGAAAAGCTGTTATCTTTAAGTACAAAGGAATGATAACAATGATCTGTAATTTTAAAATATTTTATTTCCAGAAAATAATTTAATGAGTCAGCTGTTAATGATTGGCTTGTTTCAGAACTGATATATAGAAAGCCTAAATAACTTGCCTGATTTACACTACAAATTCTTATAGAATCAAGAGTCCATACACTTCTCTAAAGTAAAAAAAAAATTAAATAAATAAATAAATAAATAAAGTGTGCATTCTGAATGCTACTAGACCAGATGGACTGTCTGTCTTTATACTTTGCACATGATTATTAGTGACTTAAAATCATCTATGTGAAAATTTGTGCACGTGTGCATGCGTGTGCGTGTGTGTGTGTGTGTGTGTGTGTGTGTGTGCAAGCTATAGTCATTGTTTCTTTATATTTGCATTTATCTCTATGAATGGATTGGGCAGCTGTTGGCTGTTAATTCCCATTGAGTGGCCCTGGAACTGTACCATTGGTTTGTTGTGTGTCCTTAGGGCAAAACTAAGGTTGTTAGATTGTGCTCCTTGTCTACCAGAATGCAGCCTGTGTGTTTATATAGGCTGTCTTCTCAACTCAACGCTTCACCATGAACTCCCTATGATTCCTTTACTGGGGTAGAACTGCACAACTCAGAAATCAAGTGTGATATTTTTGGCTTCGTGCACTATGAAAAAATATATATTCTACAAAATAGTGGACATTTAAAAAGACGGGTTTATAAGTTAGCAAATTCATTTCCCAATTTATTTCCCAATTTTTTATATTGATTCTTTTTTGAGATTTAATGTTCTTTAGCTGGTGTATAGTACTGACACTGCTTGCCAAGGAGCAGCAGTGACAGCATAGATGCACTCACGATGTGCTTCCAACTCTTAGAAAAGAAGAAGTCCAAGATTACATTGCTTTAGAAGTTCTTGTTTTTGTTATTTATATGCAATTAAAAGATGCTGGTCTTCCTTCCAGAACTAAAGAACGGAGGAATCGGCTCCCTGTCCACTGGTTGGATTCCCAGTGCAGCTCATTTTGTGTGGTTTGAAATCCCTTGAGATAATTTTGTTCTGTGTGCAATAGCCCAAACAAAGACGGTTTTAAGAATCAAGGCCTGCTGATAGCTGTTAGCCACTTATTTATTGTACTGTGTATTTTAAAAACAAACCACAAAGCAAAACCTCATAGGCAAGCATTATAACTGGATCATATCCAAATGAACTATTGAATTATAAAACATAGCCTATGAGTTTTCTCTTAAGAAAATGCATTTAAGAATCTGCTGTGACAAATCAATATCAAAATGTGTACAAATTACAAGAATAAATAGAGTGTTGCTTTTGACTGAATGTTGCTTTTGTTTATATTGAAACTATATTATTTTATGTGAAGTATGTGTAATAGAGCATTAGATTTGAAAACTCTGTGGTGAATATCATTTCTGACAGCCTTTTTTAGGGTCACTAAAATTCCAATAATTCAATCTAGAATTGAAGTCGATTCCAGAGAAGAATTTAATGTAGTCTGCTTGCCTGCCAGCTTCAACATGGTTTGAGAGCATTGAAATCATTTGACACATTGAAATATAAAGTGCATTTGTCATATCTATTGGTGAAGTATTTTATGTGATGGCATCTAACAAAGATCAATTTAGAGTAAAACTTATACTGGTTTTTATGTGTTTGAGAAGAAGATTTTGTTTTATCTAGTTTTCTTTATAGTCTTGATTTGATTTACTGCAAAGTCCAATAAACTATTCCTAGTAATAATAAAGAAACACATTACTTGAACCAAGTTTGAAATGTGGTGGAACATCTCTATATTACTATAATCATTTGCCATTTCAAAGGCCCATATGAACTTGGTATTGGATCTAGAAAGGATACTTTCTAAACTGAACATGAAGTTAGAATGTATTTTCAAATTACTCCAAACAATAGAAATTGGGTATCTTATAGGAGAGTTTTCCACACTTTGAAGCTCAGTTTTCTTATCTGTGAATTGGAATTGATACTTTGAAGCTTGCAGTTTTGTTTTTTTTTTTTTTTTTTTGGTGAAGACTTAAATTGTTAAAGGTACAACCTTATTCAATGCCTGCCACCTAGCATATGTTCTCGTAAGAGTTTGTTATGTTCTTAAGGCTCCTGTATGGTAAAATAAAATCTGCAATATATTCAGGTATCAGCATACTATAAAATATTGAGACGAGACTCAAGTATAGTTTACTTTTTGGGAAAATACTACATCTGAAATAAATTAATGTAATTTTACTACTATATTTTCAGTCATGCTTTTTTGTGCGAGTGAACAATTTGAGGCTTCTATGTGAGAGTATAATAATAAAATATATTGTCTCATATTTTGAGCACAAATTGAATTGGAATTGAACTTAGCTATGTCCAGCAATGTTTCTTATAAGAACTCACAAAGCTTTTCATTTTCATATGTGTGTAGTCATATACAAATTGCCTCTTATCTATAGTTTGGATGTCTGTTATAATAATTATGAATAATAAATAAGTGTACATTTAATATAACCAAATTCTTTATAAGAAATTATTTTCATGTCCCAACTAAAAGTCTAGCAATAGTGTTTTGCTTACATGGTCATAATAGATTAAACTGCATGGCAATTTTGATTAATACAAGTAATTTCAAGACTGTAGCTACTTAATGTCTAATTTATTTAAGAATCATGTTACATACACTTACATATAACAAATGACATTGTTATATTTATATTTAAATCTTTATGGAGTACTTGAAAATACTATTCTTAATATTTAGCCTATTTTATATATTTTATAAATTATATAAAGTGACTTAAAGGATTTTTGATTGTGAAATCAGACTTGAGATGAGATTTTATTCCAATTTCAACTGTTGAAAAGCCTTGGTAAGAATTCCACAGTATTGATAAAAATTAATATGCAAAATGGAGTTTCTAGATTGAGGTAAGTTAGGGAAACATTGGGTTAAACAGTTTCTACAGTAGGCCATCTTACAACATTTAATTTTTCTCATCTCTGAATTACAAAGCAATAATCTATGAAAAGATTGTGATATGTTGCTCTCCTAACCTTTTAAACACAAAAGCCTTTTGAATTTGTACAGTATCCTATAATATTGATAATCATTAGAATATACTTTGAAAAAGTTTAAATTTAATGCACTTAGGACCAGCCAAATAGCTAATGGATTAAAAGCGCCTACTTAGGCAGACACAGTTGCTGGGTTTGGTACCCAGTGTGCAGTGCTGGCCCTGCCCCTGGGGCGTGCTTAGAAGGTGATTGAGACTGGGCATGGTGGCACATGCTTGTAATCCCAGTGTTTGGGAGGCTGAAAACAGGAGAATGACTGTGAGTCTGATCTACATAGTAAGACCCTGTAAACCCTGTACTAAATACAAAAAAAAAAAAAAAAGAAAAAAAAAGAAAAGAAAAATTTAATGCACTTACCTATTTTTGTATTATGCATCCAATCAGAGGATAGGAACTATATTAGCTATTTGAAGGCATAGAATTTAACATAAACAATTGTTAATTAGAGAGTGCTGTCCTGTCGTGTAAGAAGCAAGTGTGGGAGGCAAGTATTACTTATAGGATTAGGGGAAACAAGATATGCTTACTGAAATTTAGCTTAGAAAAGACCTGCCCCTTAGGCCCAAGATTGAAACTTACACTTATGATGAGGTGCATAGATCAGGTTGTCACTGAAGAGACCAATGAGGAAGTGATTCTCTTTAGGAAAATGGGATATTGAATGTAGCTGCTGCCGCTGGAAACCAGAGCCACTGCTGGCTGAAGAACCATAGCCAGATGATTTGACTGAGGCAGCAGAAAGCTCACAGGAAGCAAGTCTGTGTCCTCTGTCAGCCTCACAGGCTCTCCACACTGTCCCATTGTAGTCCCAATAGGGAGAGATGGCCCAGAAGAAACGTGGTCTACAGTATATCAGCCTCAGATCATAGGGAAAAACATAGAAAAGAGATTTTGAAGTAGATATTGCTAGTTTAATGATGGGGATTATTGTTTTTATAAGATTCCCACTCTTACAAAGAAGTAGGTGGGAATTATTTTTTTAAACAGTTCTATTATCCTAGATTAAATTTGCTGTAGTAATTCAGATAGCACATTAATCATTTTATAATTTATATTCCCACGAGCTATTTTTCAGTATTTCATTAATATTCCATTAGTAATGTACATGTTTCTTCAAATAAAAGAGAAAGGTAAGTTTGAATATACCCTGCATCAATAGAAAAATACACTGTTGAAGGCCTGTATGACACCCACTTTTTTTTTTTTTTTTTTTTTTGGCTGGTTCAGGATGCTTTAAGGGCAGGTCTGATAATGCAGTTAGAGGTGGGGATGGAACTACTATATCCTGTGCCTGACTGCATTTGCATGAGCAAGTGCTTGAACAACTGAGCTAAAGGGCAGGCTCCCAAAGTTGAGAATTTGTTTTTCCCAATTATTTTTGATACTATTCAGTATAGCATTTCTTCTGCTCTTGGGATACTAACAGATGTGTGAAGCCAAATACACACAGATTCAAGCAGAATGATGCTGTGCTGCTGAGAATCTTCAAGACACTTACATGTGGTAAGGTTAATGCCTTATACAAGACTTGGGAATTTGAAAAACTTACTGGGTTATTGAAAGAATACTTCTTATAAAAGTCATTGTAATGACTCAGATATGCCGTCACATAAATGTAGTCAGCACAAGAAAACCCTGAGCTGTATTTACTCAATGTGGCAACAGTAAGGGTTTTGAGTGATGTATTTTGGGATTATCTTATATGTTGTGTTTATGCTACCCTCTACTTTTGACAAAATTCAGTTGGACATTTAAAATAACATAAAATTACAAATCAAGAAATTAAGGTAACAGCTTCAGATATAAAAGAGTTCTCATCAATAGAGGATGAAACATCTGGAGAATATATACATATTAGATTAGGTAGCAATGCTGATATATATATATATATATATATATATATATATGAAAATACCCTGGAAGAAATGACTCAGAGTATGGCAGGAGGGGAGCTCATTAACAAACAGACCAATGGGGGATGGATGAGAGAGAATAAAGATTTTTGATCTGAAGAAGACATGGTAGAATAAGATTTTTTTTCTTTATAAGCATGTTACTGTTATTCAGATCATTTTCTTTGTTCTTTAAAGTTTTTAAAAGAATAAAAATTAGTAAAAGAGAAAAACATTGGAAATGAAACAAAATTTCACTAAGCAAATTCATAGGAATTCATCAGTGGTTGTTATGTTGCATATTGTTGACTTGAAATTAGTTGTTCAAATTGCCAGATATAAACATGCAAAATTGGTTTTAAAAAAGGTATAACATTTAAAAAAGAGAGAGAAAACGTTAGCATTAACTGCTCCTTTCTTTTTTATTTTATTTTATTAAGAAACAAATATCAATGAGACAGTTTCAAAACTGATTAATAGGACATTTTCAATAATTAACACATTGACATTGTTATCTTCTTAGTGGTTATCCATAGTACAAGAAGCAGACAGAAAATTCTGTCCAAACACTATTACTACAAATCTTTCTTCTTGTTTAGTTAAGCAAAAGTAGCTGTATATCTATCCTAACTATTCTGTATATACAAATACAAAATGGTGCTTCCTTTGTATCCCCTTTTTTTGTTTAGTCCTGTCACAGATGGGTATTCTATTGGCATCTAAATATTATAAGTGCTTGAGTTCAGCAAAACAATCCAACACAATCTAGCCGTCCACAAGAGTAGTGGGTTATCTGCAGAAGTTGTTGACTAAAGACTTTTACAGCTCAGCATGTTAATATGGCTTTACTTTATATACCTCGTTTTTATACTTTTCTGCTGTATGGTTAAGACCAAAATAAAGCAAGACCTATATAACAAGAAATGTAACTTTTGTATCTGATAAGGTTAGTCAAGTCCCCTCAGGATTTATTCTATAACCCTGTACTGCACTTTGTAGATCCTTTGTGAATGTCAGCCATGTGGATGAGTCACGGCCATTGCTTGATCAATTTGCTCTCTGTGAAAGCCTGAGAGAATGTTTTCTCTCCATATGACTCTCCCCAGGCACACTATACATCATCGATCACATTCCTCTTTGGCCCCATAATCTCCTTGATCAGAAAATTTGGGGCACAATTGAGTAATGTTACAGTACAGGTTCTTCTATGTCCTGAGTCTTCACTGACCTTGAAAGGCTAGGGCCAAAATGTTGGCTGACGTTGCAGCCCTTCCTTTTCTCCAATTTTTGATCTTCAAACTTAGGTTGTTAACCCTGTAGAAGAGAAGCTTATTATTACCCTGCACCGTATGCGGTTCGGTTTACCCTATCTGTCTAAATATCAAACATCTTAGGCATAATGTGGAACAGGTATTTTCCATCAAGTATTGATGTGTTGAACTTTAACTCCCTACAGAATATGAAGAAAAACATTTTAAAAAATAAGAATAAATACAATTTATTTTACTTAGAATTTTAGAAATTTAACCATATACAGCATTGTAGCAGCTGTACATTGTAGCAGCTGTACATTGTAGCAGCTGTACAATACTGTAGAATAAGATTTTAAGAGCAAATGATTATGGTAACATCACTAGCACTGATTTCTTTCCATAAGCCAGTCTTTGTTCTGAGTGGTTTAGGTATATTAAGGAACAGTGTAACATTGGAAAGAAATTGGAGAAACATACCAGCAACTGTGGACTAAAGAAAGGCTGTGGAGATGGTTTGGAATATTTAAGAGAAATGTTTCAACCCAGTGAAAGGATTAGGTGCTATCTTTCAAAGGGTTCAGGAGATAAGGATTACCAAGGAGGTAGATGCAATGAGTTCTGGTTCCCTTTCTCAGGGGTTTGTGAGTATAATAGATCACATATGCATTCTGGCAACTTTTTCTCATTGCATATGATAATAGGTTTATTTAAAAGTTCAGATGATGAACATATAATGCTGATGTATTAATATATCTCTTCTGAGTGAGATTTTGTTAGACTGCCAGCCTGTTTGGTAGGATAAAATTATATGGTTATGAAAAGAACTGCTTATGTGTCCTATTAAGTTGCTAGATTTTCATTGAGTAAAGAAAATACCTAAAATTTTATGCTATTTAAAAACCATCTGTATAGCCATTCATACTACTTAGACATCATTTGTATAAATTTGAAATAATTTTGGCTTTCTTTATAAAATGATCATTCAGTCTT
>NW_004524662.1:6711817-6722778 GCF_000260255.1 Octodon degus | reverse complement strand
ATATAGTTGGGCAAGGTCTTAATGAACTGACTCTTTCCTTTATTTTTTTTTTAATGTATTTACTATAAGGTCTACAGGGTCTCACTACACAGATCAGACTTGTAGTGATTCTCCTGTTTGCAGCCTCCTAAACTCTGGGATTATAGGCACACACCACCACACCCAGTCTTGATCACCCTCTTAGGGCCATCTGAGTGCAGGGCTGGCATGGCATCCTGGGGATCAAACACCAGTCCCTCCACCTGCCTAAGCAGGTACTTTAGTCCTGGCTAGCCCTTGATTCTTTCTTCTAAATAAATTACATTATAAGATCACCATATATTAAGGAAATGTTAGCTGCTTTACCAAACTGTAAAATTTCAGTAACCTACTACAGTGGTTTATTTTCAAAATTTTTCCACATGCATGTTACTTCTGGACAGAAAGTTATTGCTCCTCCAAGTTATTTGAGGGTCCAAAGTGAAAGAAGTTGTGCTGTGCTTCCAGAGCCCCTCTGACAGTGGTCATTTCCCCCACATTGCAGTCAGCTGAAATAGAGGAAAGAGTGAGTTTCATCATCAGGGGGAGCTTATATGGTCAAGCCTAAAAGTACAACACAGTTATTTCTTCTCAAATCCTATGGGCTGGAACTCAGTCATGTGGCAACATTCACTTACAAAGGAAGTGGGCACATGTCTATCTTATCCCCACCCAGATGAGCAAGTAGCATTTTGGCTGCTGCCTTTGGCCAAGGTATTAATACCAATTTGGGAAAGTTTTTTTTTTTTTTTTTTTTTTTTTTTTTTTCGGAACCGGGGATTGAACTCAGGCCCTTGCACTTGCCAGGGAAGCACTTATTCCACTGAGCCATCTCCCCGGCCCTTTGAGAAAGTTTTAATAGGTAATTTCTTTGTAATATAAAAACACATAGAAAATTATATTCTTTATACTTACATTCCTTCATAATCCATTAATATGATATCATTATTATTGTTATTCTTGTCATTATTATTATTATTTTATTTTATTTTGGTACTAGGTATTGAACTCAGGACCTTGTGCTTGCCAGGCAGGCGCTTATGCCTCTGAGCTATATTCCCAGCAGTATTGTTGTGGTATAGTAATAAAAATAATTTCAAGGTTGGAGGGCATTTTCCCAGTCTAAGAGGATAACAGCCCTGTATTTGAAAGCTGCAGGATGTGTACCTAGAGTCTGACTTTTAAGCGCCACATGTGAGTGCACTCCAACAGATGCAGTCGCTTACTGAGTGCCTACTCTCACAACAGAAATCACCTTGCTGTTAACATAGTTTACATTAGCTGGATGGCAAGAGCTCATGTGAGCCCAACAGTTCAGTGTCTATGGTATCTTCTTAAGGCACTGTGCTATGATGATCTTAGATTTCATCGCCTTACACAGTAACCAACTTTGTGTTTTGCAAAACATTGGTAGCTCTTTGAAGACACATTCATTCCTTAGATTATAATTTGGAAATCTACCAGGAATATCTGAGAGCGAACAAATGCAATCCTATTGACAATTGTAACCTTGTTGAATAGAAATTTGGATAGTTTACTTCATAGTCATAATTAATATGTTCATTGATTTTATTAAATACTTAAACATAATTTCTTTTATAATCAGTGCCTATCACCAAAAGTGAATGAACACAACAAATTGATTAGTGTCAAAAAATCTTCCTTGACCTTTTTGTATGCCAGTTGCTCATTTCCCCTTTTGTTTCACTATTACCCATTGTAGCTTACATTTATTCTTTCAAGGTTTGAACAGTTTAGGTAGGATTGAGGAATGGTTGAGACTACATGTGAGATATCTATCATTCTGTTGAGAGCAGTGCTCACATCAGAATTGAGGTAGATCTCAATTTTGGGAGAGCATATTTCTAATTCAGTTTACCCTTTTCTTGTAGCAAATTATGTTGAATGACTCCTACATAATAAAGTTTTGCCTTTTTACTCTCAGCTGAAATAGTATGACTTGCATATAATTTTCACCTTCCAAAATGCATTGACACATTACAGTATTGTCAACACATCAACATGAATGTTCAGTACTATATCAACATGAATGTTTGATATAGTAAGAGACACATTGCCAATACACTTCACCTTGAGCACACTTATCCCATCATTTTTGCTGTTTTCTGAAACAACTCTGGAAGTCATCATTTGTGACATTAGATTGGTTTTGTTGTACCTGCCTCAGTGTCCTGAACTGATGCAAACTGTTTACCTTTCTTGGTCACTTTGACTTTATGGAAGAACCAGTAGAGGTGTAATGTGTGATCAAGGGAAATAAGACAGATGAGAACACATGGAGGTGCATTTATGAGTTTGTCTTGTTGTTGGCTGGTGTTTAGAGCAGCATTCAGTATATGTTTGATAGCATCTCATGAAGACATTCACAGAAAACTTTCAGAGCTGCTTCCAAGAGTGGCAAGAGCAATGGGATATTTGTGTTTGAAGCAAGGGGAAGTATTTCGAGGGAAAATAATGACAGTATGTCCTATAAAGTAAGAATCTCTAAAAATGTAAATATTCAAAAGTTTGATAGCACCCATTATTTTATAGTTAATTGACTTAACATCTATTGCAAAATCTGAGAATACTTATAGTCCCTGTTTTCCTTCAGGAAGAAAGTGACTATAAATATTGTACATGCTAAATTTAACGAAGATGCTCATCTTGCTGTTTTCTCATCTTCTTCAGAATAGCCTCATCAATCACCATTCTTCTACACAGTCTACCTTATCTTGGAGATGACAAGTTGTATATAAATTAAAAACAACCCTTTTTGTTATACATATGCTTGTTATTTCAGTAAGATCAACAAAATGTTTAGAAGCACAAACAAATTCATTAATTATCTTTTGCATCCAGGGCAAAATATAGCATGGAAATTGAAAAATGAATTGTTTATTTTTCTTGGGCTGGGAATAAAGAACAATGAAACTTCCAAGTAAAAGTAGTTGGACCTTTTTGCTGTGGATTTGAAAATAAGTCCAGAAGGCTGAGCTTAATATAACATGTGGCAGGTGGCCTGCGTTTGCCTGGAGAATTCCTTTAGGGCAAGACAGCTCAGCAAACACATAAATCCTTTTTTCTCTGTTATCTAGTAGCACATTTAGTTGCCATGGGGATTTTATTTATGCAGCAGATCCTCTGCAGTTCAGTTTGTGCCTAAAGTTTAACCGTACAGCTGTTACCATAAATGCTACATGGCAATATTTTCTAAACACAGACCCTAGAACAAAAAGAACATTTTTTCCTACCATTGATTTTGCTTTTTATGTTCTGAAACATCCCCATAAAGTTATTACTGTATACCAAGAAAACTTCACAAATTTTATGCAAGCAGTAGTAACATTTAGTGTCACTTAAATTGTTTTGTTGTAAACAAATTATCTAAAAATGTTGCCAGTATATTTTGTTACCACAACATTTTGCAAGTATATGCATAGCTTATTATTTTCTGTTTTTAAGTTGATTTAGTATTTTTAACTACTGTTACTACTTAAAGGAGTTTATGTTAACTTATAAGCAAAACTGAAATGCACACTACTTTACAACTTCTTAACCACAGTGGTTCCTATAATATTTTTCCCACTATTTTTAGTGGAGGAGGGAAGAAAACAAGATAAAAAAGTGGTGATTGCTTTCGCAACAATCAAGGGCCATCTAAGTTTCTCCAGCTCAGAGCTAGGTCCTGATTTGGAATGAATTGCTTTTGTTTAGGCTTGATTTGTACTATACCAGATAAATCACCAATATGTCTCCTTTGTGTGAAGCAGCATGGATTGGTCAATGAAAGGGGGAACTGATGCTTTTAGATGGAGTGCATAAAATTACCTCACACCATCTGTGTCACAGCCTACCAGGAAAATGATGAAAGGGAAACTTGTAATCCAGGTAGAGTTGTTCCCTTAGAAGGAAAGTAAAGCATTCAGAATCAAGATATATTGTTCACATCTTCTTTCACATTATATTTCTGATATGTGATGTTTACTGTTTCAGAGAACTACACAGACTTCATCCTTGCAGATGGTTCTATGCTAGTTGAAGGGTCAACATAGAAAATTTGAAATGATAGACTAAATGAAGGCCTTTTGTTTAATGCCATATACGCTTGGCATTAACTAAGCCATTTAACATTAAAACTGTATTATAGCAGTAGTGCTCATTAAAAATAGTCTCTGCCAGGATCACATACCTTTCAAGTATCTTTTTTCTATCACAAATGGCCATATAAGTCTGAAAATGAACTTGATGTGATTATTGGAATAAATTAGAGATATTTAAATGGCAACTGTTTAAATGTTGTCTGCTAGTTGGATATTCGGAGCAGCAAGGCACTCTGCCTTCTATAAGAAATTACTAGAATTCTGGCCTCTCAGTACACGTGCTTTGCCACTGTTTTAAGTCACCAGTTAAGCAGCAGTGAAGGACAAAAATAATTGCTTCCTTGTACCCACAAGCAGTGTTGTTCCATGTAGTACTCAGTTTTCATTGTGAAGTCATGTCCAAAAATCAGTTTTACTGACTTATCATGATATTGCTACTCAAAGTGAGATCCATTGACCAGTGGTAGTGGGAGCTCTTAGGAATTTGTCAGGAATGTGAAATCATAGCTCCCTTCCTTCTCAAGACCTACTGGGTAAGAATCTGCAGTTAGGCAAGTTTGCCAGCTGATTTCTTTGAATTGAGAAGCCTCAAAGTTAAGATTGTACTTGAAGTGATTATAAAAGAGAAATAGGGTTTCATCAGCTATTTTAGGGCCTGCTGTTCACAGAATACCTTAGCATCATTTTTATTTTTCTGTGTTTCTTACTGACACATGAAGCTCACTTCTTAGTGGATCTGCTTATCTTCATTTTTTTTTTATCATTTTGGCTTAACAGTAATTGCTACCAAAATTATTTTACAGAAATGTAAGTATATTAGGTACTACTGACTCAAAATATTTGAAATAGTCTTTTTTCATTTGAATGTTCAGATTACTTCTTTTTTCCATCTGCTTGTTTTGTCCACAACTCTTAGTGATTTTTCATATGTGCTCTGGTTCAAAATCATATGAAAGGACTCGCCGTTCTCATAATCATTACATCTCTGCCTGTGGATATGGTATTTCATTTTTGGGAATATTCTTTTAGATTCACTTGCTAAAGTTTATTTGTTCTTCAAGACCTACTCCTTTTGGGAGCAGAGTCAGTTGCACTATTCTTAAGGGATCACTCAAACTCATTTGTACTCGTGAGAGCACGTTACTTATATGTATGATGCTCCTGATTGCACCTTAAAGCTAAGACTATTGCCTATGTAGTGTACCTGTGTAACTGCAGCACGTTGGACAATATCCAGCCTAAGGCAGCTGCTTATTGGTGCTTGTTAAGAGAATGATGCTAAATACATTTAAAAGGGTACCTCCCCCTTTTTGTAGTCAGATTTGCTAATTAATTGAGACTTCAAAGTAAATCAGTATACCTTCCACCTGCTATTATTGTTTTTGTCTTCTTACTTTGAGAGAATTGTGTCAGATATGCTGGAGATACAGAGTATTGTGAATGGCCACATGTAAAACAGCAGAAAAGAGAAGTGAATTGAGAAATCACTGAAGTTGGTGACCTGGGGAAAACTCAGAGAGAAATAAAACTGAGTTCCAAAGACTTAGTACTTATTATACTTATGAAAATTTTGTCATCTTTAGGTGAGTTGGAAGATCTCTTAGCTATCACTTGGCTGCTTGATTGAAGGTTAGAAGTTTATCTTTGAAACAGTGTATAACTCTCTATGTGGACTTCAGGGCAGAATACTTTTATAAGTAAGATTTTTATATGAACAAATGAAATGCGTGTTAAAATATCAGTAGTAATATAGCAGGAAATTAAACACTTTTTTTCACCTATAATTGGTAGTAGTTTGCTTCAAGCGCTGATTATTGCTGTTTGTACATTCACACAGCAACAGTGCTAGGCTATACAAGAATGCCTTTCTGCTTCTGGACCAGACAGACTTGTACATTTTCACCTTGTTTGCCCTATGCCTACAGCTGCACTGTGAATTCATGGTAGTATTTCTAAGTTGCACTGTGAAAATGTGAAATGAAATGTTTCTGTATTTGTCCAATAAGTGGCAAATTTGAATTATGTGATTATCACTTTTCCCTAGGAGATAGAAACTTTATAGGGAATGGTTAAGCCTACTTTGAATAACAAAAATAGGGCTAGCAATGTCAGGGATGAGACATTGCCATGGACATCAATGACATTTCAAATTTTTACTCAGTCCAAAAGTCATTTGTTTTATCTATCTGTCTGTCTGTCTGCCTGCCTGCCTGCCTGCGTATATAATTTGAGATCCAATATCAGAAATGTTGAACCAGTGTTTTAAGGAATTGTGGTCTTAACAGTTCTCAAGGTGAAGCTATACATGTAAGTTTAAACTTTTTAAACCTAATTCTTCATACTAGGAAAGAGGTCAAATATTTAATTGCCTACAGGCTTAACTCATCACAATTTGTCTAAAATAACTTATAATTAAGATTGAGTTGGTTAAAGTGAGCAGAAAATGTAAAGACTGAGAGGTAAAAGATAGAGAATAAAGCAATTTTAGAATCTGCTTAACATGAGGGATTTTTTTTTAAAAAAAGTCAGTATGCAATCACCTACAATTGTTACTGAGGATGTCTTGATTTTAAAATCACTAAAATAATGGCTTTGTTGCATTGTATAGAAGATAATGAAAATAAAACAAAACATTTACTAATTAACATGTTGAGGATATATTTAGTTCTAAGGAAGTATCTGGGAGAGACAAAACAAAACTTAAGACTTGCTGTGTTGTCGTTACTACACAGAACGAGGATTTGTTTAGTTTTATTTAGAAGTTGAGTTGAAGTGGTGTAAGATAGAGCAGTATAAATACTTGGTTTATATGCTTTGGTAGTTAACTTAGGTTAATGGTGGACATACATGAGGTATAGATACTTGAGTGGCCATTGGTTGCTGGTAATACAGGATGTTATTTCAACTGTCCAGGTTGCCTTGTGTTTTACATGCCACTTGGCCCAGGCTTGTGATCTATGAACATGTGCTGAAGGGGATGGGAGTGAGGAGAATTGGCAGTGGCTCAAAACTGAAAGAAGGCAATGGAGAAGAAAGCAGAAGGTGGAGTAACCACAATGTGTCCTTCCTGGACCACAGTCTGCGGGAGGGGAGGAGTTACATATAACGTCCTGATATTTTACGGTTTTAAAGAAAAAACAAAATGAGATAACCCTGGAGAACAACGGTAAACTTGAAAGCAGTTAATCACCAAACTCAAAGTGATAAAAAGATTAATAGTCTGAAGCATGGGCTTCTGTTTGGCAACTTGCAAAACAAAAGGCTGGTGATGTATCCTGTAAAATATATGGAAAATAAGGTATACATTTCTTTTGGAAACTGGACTACTCATTGAAACCTTTTGTTGCTCTTCTCTCCAATACCATCAGGATAGATGTTGGGACTAAATTAAGGAAACTTATTTTGGTGCTCCACACCAAATACAGCAGCTTTGCTCTGTGTGAATCTAACTTTCATTCTCATAGCTCCTTAGGAATAAGAAGTATTATTACCCTTAGTTTAGACATGAGGAAACTGAGGCACTGTGTGAGGATGTGACCTACAAGCAAAAGGCAGAGCCAGGAGTTGCAACCCAATGGTCTGTCTTTTGAGTCTCTGTATTCCTTTACCCATGACACTATGTGATGTTTTAAGACTCACTCTTTCTTATCTTTGGTACTACAAAAAATATTTTAGTTAAAAATATTGAATGCATGAATGAATGTACAAGTGAGTGTATGTATGCATGAATGAATGAATGAATGAATGAATGCTTTTCAGTTTCTTTTTTATTTTAATACTTCATTCATACTGATCACTCCTATGTACCTGCAAATAGAGACCATCAAGGGCAAACACAAAAAATAAATGATAAACTACACTCTCACTTATTTGACAGAGGCTACCACAGAACAAATAGAGGCTGCTCCTGTTTCCTAAATTTAGTCTGTCGGTTATGTCACAGCTTTCCTGCCTCAGAAACCTGTTAAAGATGTTGAAAGTATGACCCCACAGATACCTTGTTTTCTGTTAGCTGTGAGTGTTGTTAGAAGGGGGAGAGAGAGGGGTGACTCATCCAGGAGGGGAGCTGATCACAGAGGGATTCCTCAGAGCCCACATGTTGCTGGGCTGACTGCACTCCTCAGGAAAGATGAAACTCATCTGGAACTGCTGAGAAGCTCACACTTAGTGTCATGTACATATACATATTATTTAACCACTTAAATTTGTTAAATGCCTGTTTATTACAAAACTATGTGTAACACCAATAATAATAATAATAATAATAATAATAATAATAATAATAATCTCTAAGATATTATAAAATATATACTTCTGGCTTAATCACCCAATTTAAAGGACTAAAACCTTAAGTTACATGGATTTACCTCTAGTTCCATCTCTGTTTCTCAGCCTCTCTTGCTGAGATGTCCTGGTTGTTTATATGTATTGAAATGATTTTAGGAAGATTCTGTTTTGTTTTGTTTTGCAGACCCGGGGATTGAAGTCAGGTCCTTGCACTTGCCAGGAAAGCGCTTATCCTACTGAGCCATCTCCCCTGCCCCTAGGAAGATTCTTTGGTATTTCTTCTAGAAATGTTGTGTACTCTGTGAATAATTGGGTTTTTCTTTCCTAGTTTTTAAATTTTGCATGTAACTTTTTATACACTGCCGTGATTGCTATAGATTTTTCATGGGCATCTCTTATCTAGTAAAGGCCCTTTGTTTTCATTTTGAGGATATAAGGAAATATTTTCAGTTATGAACTTGTGTAGAATGTGATCAAGTGGATTTTCTGCCTTTATTGGTAATTTCTTCTGACATTTCCTTTACTGATATGGTACAGTAGGTTTAAAAGTTTTTCTGAAACTGAATTCATAGTGTAAAATCAACTTAGTCATGACTTTATTTGTATACTTCTGGATTCAGTTGCCTAAAATTTTATTGTTTTATCACTGTCTGAGATTTTGTAAAACTAGATCCCCCCTTTTAACTTTACATATAGTCATATTCTTATTCACTTAAGTGAGTCTCTTGTGTCCTGCATAGGTTATAATATATTAATTTCAGATGTATATCAATTTGGAAAGGTCATGTACATTAAGTTTTACTAAAAACTAATAGGTGATGTTTGTAAGGATTGTGCACTAATGGCACATCAAAATATTTACATTAAATATGAAATGTACTATGATGTGAGGATACAAGTGTAATGATTAGTTTTTGTTGTTGCTTAGCTGGGATATAAAAATAACTTTGCGATGTTATTTGGTGAGTCACTTTTCCATGGGCTGGGTCCATGCCAGGACCTTCTCAGGTGCCACCAGCAGTGGGGGATGTCATTCCTCTCTGTGCAGTCTGAGCTACCCCTGTTCCTTACATTAGCTTAGTTTCTTCCTCAGGCTATGCTGCATAAAGGACAATACAGAAAGGAGTTCAGGCTTTTGGCATTTCACAGATTTCGATACTGTCTTAGAAACTTGGCAGATGCTGATCACAAAAACAAAAATGCTTATGTTAGAAAGTTTCTGGAATTTTCATTGTATTGGTTTCAGGTTCTGTGCTTGGTGGAGAAAATGCATGATCTGATGGCTTTATTATTTAGGATGTGGCTCACTTTCCTAAGTTCTTACCCCTGAGTAATATACAGTCTATGAATCCATTAAAATGTATTACCATTTCCTTCCTCTGTGATAGATCCTCTTGATGTAAAATTTCAAAGTAATAAGCAATTTGTATCCCTAAGATTTAACATTGAAGGTTTGAGATTTATAGATTTCTTCTCGGACCAGAAAATATCTGGCCTAGCCTTATTTTCTTTTAGTAATTAATCCTTGATAACAGAGAAGCCAGTAAAAGTATTTTCTTTGTATCTGAGAAATAGTATTGTCATGGTTTAATGTTGGCAGTAAAGTTTTGGAGTGGTTAGGATGAGAAACAACTCATAAAAATTAGTGAAGTGAAAAACTTCACTTAAATGACAGTGGTACTAATTTTGGTTGAAAGTTGGGCAAAACATCCAAAATAAATAAAGAATGAATGGAACTAAAATAAAGCAAAGAGTACATTAGATACCAAATACTTCCTTTTGCAGTATACATTACATCTGTCTGCAAAGAAATGAAAGAATCATTGTGAAAAACTGTTTCAGTTTCCCAGTTAATAGCACAAGTTTGCTTCTCTTCTAGAGGGTTAACAACCTAAGTTTTCAGTCCAAAATTAGAGAAAAAGAAGGGCTGCAAGTACAGCCAACATTTTGGCCCTAGCCTTTCAAGATCAGTGAAGACTCAAGACATAGGAGAACCTGTACTGTAGTATCATATAACTCAGTTGTGTCCCAAATTTTCTGATCAAGGAGATTATGGGGCCAAGAGGAATGTGATCAATAATGTATAGTGTACCTAAGGAGAGTCATATGGAGAGAAAACATTCTCTCAGGATTTTACAGAGAGCTAATTGGTCAAGTAATGGCCGTGACTCATCCACATGGCTGACACTCACAAAGGATCTACAATCTGCAGTATAGGGTTTCAGGATAAGTCCTGAGGGAATTTGACTGACCATATAAGATACAAAAGCTTCAATTCTTGTTAAATAGATCTTGCTTTATCTTGAACTTAACCATTGAGCAGAAAAGTAAAAAAATGAAGTATAAAAAGTGAAGCCATATTAATATGCTGAGCTGTAAAAGCCTCAAATCAACAACTTCTGACATTGCCAGTCTTATGGAAAACCCACTACTACTATGGACTACTGGACTATATTGGAATATTTTGCTGAATTCATGTACCTACAATATTTAAATGACAGTGGAATACCCTTCTCTGACAAACCTAAACAAAAAAAGGGGAAACAGATGAAG
>NW_004524662.1:6697383-6710124 GCF_000260255.1 Octodon degus | reverse complement strand
TTTTTAATAATACAGTGTTTGTTATATAATACAAACATTGTATTATTAAAAACACTCGGGAAGAAAATAATATTTCAAAGAATATTACTAAAAATTATGATTTTTTGTGCTCTGTTTTCATAAGACAAGTTGGATTGTGGATTAACATTTACATGTTAAAATGTTTTCATGTGTTCTGTACCAGATGAGTTTGTTTATACTCACTGAGACATTAAAGGGTATGAATAGGTATAGGATGTAGATAGTAATGTCCATTACATAAGAAACCTCTGTTTGCAAGTTTGCTAATGTTTTGATCTCCTAATCAAATACTGCCCAACTGACGTAGGCCTTTTGTTTTTACGCCATTATAACAGTTTTAGAATCCAACAGTTTTGGCAATAGTGTGTAACTAGCAAAGTAAGGGAAATAGCGGGCACATTCTGAATAGAAATCCTTAGTACATAAAATGGTGTGTTCAGAGGAAGAGAAGTTTGTCATTGAAGGACAAAGGTAATTTATTTTGATACAGTGACATATTAATAAATAATTTGGGAAATAATAAATATATAACCATCATTTTCAAATATGTTTGAAAGATTGCATTGTTTTTAACTACTTGATCTAGGAGCCACGTATTTTATTCATAGCTTTATGATCAAGCAACAGATCGTACCATCTGTCTTGAGCATGGCACTCTAGTAGCGTACTCTTGTCACTTTTAATTTAGGTTGCTATTTTTTCCACACATGACATAGGAGTGCTACTGTGTGCTGAGTAGGCCCTGTATATTACATTTTTTTTCTGGTATAGCAATTATAACTGATAAAAATGAAGGTAATTATTTAATGATGTTTTGAATGGCTGATGGCAAATGATAGAAGAGAGTTTGTTTTGTCCTTTTTAAAATGAAATAATTTCTTTTTAAGCTGTGTTGTCTGAAATCTCCTCACAGTGAGTTAATATATTCCCTTATTTCATCTCATTTATAGATTTAGAGTCACATACTGTCTCAGTGATCATAAAACTATCTTGAGTCTTGGAAAATTTGCCAGTGTAAGTGAAGATGTTGACAAAATGAGTAACAGGAGAGGAAGAGTCTTTGAACCACAAAATAATTTTTCAGTTTCCCATGATATGAAATAAATATGTAAGTGCATAAATTAACATTAAGTTATATTAAATTAAGTGTGATATAGGATTAAGAACCATTTATATTTCTGTTACATCTGTGATTACTTTGAGATCAATCATACTTCATTTAAGTACTTCCATTTTTATTTTGCAATCACAGTTTTTTTTTAAATATTTATCCTGTCTGTGCAAAAAAGAAGGAAAAAGCTAGAAGAACTTTATGAAAGAGGAAATACAATTATTATCTTAGGCTTTTAGAAATAGTTGGCTTCCTAGTAGATTTACAAAAGGAAATTTTGAATTACAGACCAACTTTGCTTGAGTTTTACTTATTATTCACTGTCTTCCTTTTTTAAGTAAAAGGAAAAAGTAGAAAGAGCACCCACAATGTGAAAAATCTTATGTTTCGTATCAATGCTTTATAAGCATCTCTCCCTTCCTGAGAATATTACAGTGGAAGTGTATATGACATGTGGGGCTTGTGTTGTGAGAAACCTTGAGCAGTTTATACCATAAAGCCTTTATCTTCAGAAGGCAGCTAAAGCCTTTCTAGGCCAATGGTGTTTATTAAGCTATTAAAGATGTCTAGAAAAGTTTAGAACCACAGCAGGGTTAGTCAGTGCTTGCTGGTAAGATGAGTTTTATTATCTGGCTCAAATCCCTCCTACTAGAGTTCTCTGTTGTCCTCTTTGATGCTCAGGATGTCCTCAGAGCAAGACTTAATGCCAGCTTCTTTGCGAGTGGGAGAGTACAAAACTACTTTTGCCCTTAAGGAAAAACTAGTTTTCAGTGTCTCCTGTGTAATAGAATTTTATATGCTTATGACTGTAATTAGGTCATCCACTTGTAATTAGGCCACTTTGTCTTCTAGACTAGACTAAATAATCTAAGCACAGTATCAGGTTTACTATGAACCTACTGATAATCCTCTAAACAGTTGGCTTCATGATCCCTTTTCACACTTTCCCAGGTCTCTAGGCCCCCTCTTTTTGAGCATCCAGTAATGGGCAGCAATATGTTCATCTGACTTTTCTTTGGCCTAAGCATTATTTTTGGGGGTTAATCAGACCTTATGAATTCTCTCAAATTAAAAAAGCACACTTAAAATAAATGCTATATTAGTTTCATATTTATACTCTATACAAGTGATAGGTTTAGGGGCTTATATATAACTTTTTCTGTAATTAAACACTTTTTTTAAAAAAGACATAAATTTACAGTTTTTTCTGTCATCTAACAATCATAATGGTGATAGAAAATACGGCTAACTCACTCTAACAGTGCTCTGTGTGTGTGTGTGTGTGTGTGTGTGTGTGTGTGTGTGTATGAGTACAGATACAAAGAAATATAACATGTTAGTATTTACTAAATGCCTGTTATGACTACGTAAAACAAAAATCCCTGGCTTAGTTGGTGAGGCAGAGATGTAAAAAAACTTAAGTAACATGAACTACTGGAGTTTTCAAATGGGAACATAAAGTTTGACCTGAAACTTTGTGAGATCAATTAGATTTTATTCAATAGAGAAAGTGGGGGGCCGGACAAATAGCTCAGTGGATTAAAGTGCATGCAAGCAGGCACAGGGGCCCGAGTTTGATCTCCAGGCCTGCCATGCGGGCCCCACCCCATGGGAGTGCAGTGCGCTAAGACTGGGATTGAGACTGGGTGTGGTAGTGCCTGACTATAATCCGAGCACTTGGAAGGCTGTAAACAGGAGAATCACTACAAGTCTGATCTAGTAGTGAGACCCCAAACACCCTGTAGACCCTTCCCTAAAATACAGAAATAAATAAAAGAAATTGGGACAAGCATTTTAAGATGTGGCCCTTTAGGAGTATTTGATTGGTTGTAAGTTTGGGATCTAAATAAGCCAAAATTCAGTGTTGGAAAAGCAGATTGAGGAAAACTGGCTTAAGGAACTGAAAGCCCAAAGCAGAATGAGTCATAAGGATTTTAAAGTGTTTGTATCTTAGTATCAATTCCACACAGTATGCATTTGGATGGAAGCTGTTGAAAAAGAACCACGTTTGAGCAGCTGATAAGGAGGTAACCTTGTATGAGGCAGAGAAAAGGCCAAGGCATGATTCTGCAGGCTGGGTTGCCAGTTTGACATGGGTCATAAATGAAGTTGGAGTGACAAGTGGCGAGTGATCTTGTGATTTTATTGCAGAAGGAATAAGATAAGGAAGGCAAGGGAGATGAGGCAGTGAAAAGAAGAATACCTGGATATCTGAGTTGCTTGTGTGTTTGTAGGAAGAGTTGGTCTGGAGTTTAGGAATGAAATTTGACAGGGAAAATGGAAGTTGGTGCTTAAAATCATCAAGAGATCAGGTACAGAGGGAAGATGAGAGCAAAGATATAAGCTTCCCACAGGAATAAGGATGATAAAGAGGGGAAGAGGCTGAAAAATGAGTAAGGAGTGGGAGAGAAGCACCTTAGAAACCACAGGAACATGCTGCTGAAGGCAAGTACAGTTGATGGTAAATGTCTCCTGATGCAGAAGACTGAAAGTGACAAGATGATTAGAGACCTTAACTAGGGCAGTTTAACTAAAGCATCAGTGTCAAAAGCCAGATGATAGTGGCTTCAGGAACAAATGGGGACAGGGAAATAATTAACATTTCCTGGCAACTGTTATGCTGCCAGCATTTTATTAGTTATTTCTTGGTTTTACTGTTTAATTGTTACATGAACACTTTGAAGTAGGTGTTTTATAGATAAGACATTGAGTCTTAAGTATTTGTCCAAATTGCAAAACTTGTAGGTCTGAGAGCCAAATTTCAATTTATAGCTCATTAGTATTCTTAAATTATTTGGTATATGAATGAAGTTAGGTAGGATTATTTCCTCAGTTATGTACAGTTTATGAAATAAGGCAACATTGTAGCCATAGTCTGTATTGCAACACAAAATTCCTCACTCATTGCTGTTCATATCATCATTATGCAATTGATAGCGGCATAGCAGTAAATGAAAAATATAAGGTATATTATTGGCATTAACAATAAGAATCTCTTGTGGTGAGGGCACCAGTATACACCCATACACACCGTGTAAACAGGTGAGGATAGTTCTGTTTTATGACAAACTTCACAATTATGGAAGGATTCAGATGCTATATAGGACAGGAAATGTGTGAAACATTTCATTCAGAGGTCAGCAGACTGCCACCTGTTAAGTATGTATCACTGAGTCTTTACGATTGGTCAGGATTTTACAATGTTCAGTTAATAGTTGTTAAGTGTGTAAAGGCATTAATTAGTTAAACCAGCTCTCAAAATTTAACAAATAACATGTATTAATTATTACTTAATAAATGTCTAGTTAGTGACTGATAATAAAATAATTAATATTGGACTTAATGAGCATCATTTCCTTAAAAGTAAATTGTAGCCTGTAATCCCAGCACTTAGGATGCTGTAAACAGGTGGATCACTACGAGTCCAATCTAGTAGTAAGACCCTGAACATCCTCTAGACCCTTTCCTAAAATACAAAAAAGAAAAGTAAATTCTATAAGATATGAATATACCCATTGTAAAACAATTTATGGGTTTTCTGAGATTTTATAAGTTCTGAATATGTTAATTTTAATCAGATCATGCAAATAACAGAAAAGTGGAAACTTGTAAGAATATAATTATCAACTTGTGTGGCTTTCTCTTGAAGATTAGTAAAACTTAAGTTTGTATTTTGGCTACAAAATACAAAAGAAGAGAGAAGTTGCAGGAAATTCTGTGTTTGGGGTTGGAGCTAATGGAGGAAAATTTCTTGGACAGATTCTAAAGTTGTGGGAAAGGTCATATGTTAAGCAGTGGCATTAGGGATCATTACAGGCATGTGTAGGAATAATTTCAAATAAATTAAAGAAGGTTGCTTATGAGGGCCTAACACATAGCAAAATTTGCCTTATTTTTGTATGAAAATGAAGACTCTTTTTTGGCAATTCATAGATAATTGTATTTTTCCTACCCATAAATGCACAGTAGAATCTGACAAGTGAATTTGTTCTTAAGCATTAACTCTTTTAGGGATTTTTGGCTTGTTTTCTTCTTCAGGTTAAGGATGGACATGTGAGCTTTTTTCTCTTACTCTCTTTTATTTGATGAGATTCTAGTCATGTTCTAGTTTATATGATAGCAAAGAGGTTTTAAATGACCTCTTTATGAATGCGGTTGCTACTGCTTCCATTCTCATTTCCCTTGATCTCAGCATGGCTTTTGACACTGTCAACCATGCTATCATTTCAGAGTGCTTGAGGGAATTTCCATCCTTAAACACTCAATTTTACATCAAAATAACACTTGAATAGCACAGTTTTGTAGGCAAATATTTTATCTAAATGGTTTTTTCAAGAATCCCGAAAATTCTATTTAGTTAGAACAATAGGCTTTGGGGTCTTATTATTTTAATTTAGCTTTGGAGATGTTTTCCACTTTATCCAGCTACTAATAGTTGTTTTTAAGATGTCTGCTTCTGGCATGCTTGGTTTGCCCTGAGAGTACATGGCATTATATAGTCAGTGGACATAAAGTGAACCAAGGGCACTTTATTGTGAGCTAGAACTTACCTGTCTGTTTAGCTGTGGTGAATTGTTGTTACAAAATTAGTTATTTCTATACCTACCACCCTGTTACTGTATTTAACTGTTAGATGTTAATATAGATATTATTGTTTCTGCACTGTGTAAACTTCTTCCTAGTATATGTGGTAATATACCTTTTCATGATAGCTGGATTAGAGAGAGGTATTCACATAAAATCTGTCTTTGAGTTCTAGAGCACCCAACCTTTAATTTCAGTGTTACAACATAAATAGAGCTTTCAGTCCAGGATTATTGGTTATAAAGTAGGTGACAGCTATTGTCCTTTAAGCGTCCTTTCTTTGCATATTATGCTAGGATATTTAGGATTTGCAAATGTCACTTGAAAAATATAGCTACACTAATTCTTCATATATCCCGGTCTCTCGTGAATGTTTGGACTTTACTTTTATTCACCGCTCCACTGAATAGCTATTCTGCCTAGGTGGCTTTTCTGCCAAGGACCCTGCCCTCCCCTTGTTTTTTAAGGCCCAACAATCCTGGAAGTTACAGAGATGTGTAGGTGTAAGGGAACCTTCCTGTGGCCTGAACTCTGGCATCTGACTGTTGACCTTCCAGCAAACTAAGATGTGATGTTGTAGTGTCTGATGAGCTAGGAATTTTGAGTAGATTTCTTGATTTAATTTTAAAATGTATTTCTTCTTGACCACTATATTTTCTGGAACCACTCTTTGTAAGTTTAAATTACAGAGATATATGTTTTTGTAATAGTAAATAACTGAAACTAACCAGTTCATTGCAATTTACCATAAAATATTTTAAATGTATTAATATTTATTTCTATGAAAAACTGCTATTTTTTATTATAAAAGCTTAATATGTTATATAGAAGCCAGTTGAAAAACCTTCACAGCTTTTTGAGTTTCTGATTATGAAAAACAAATGTGATTATCTTGGATTCAGGTCATTGATTACAAATATAGCAGTCTAGATTTTTCATGGGGGAAAAATAGAACTGAGAAATTTCTTTTTAGATTCTTTTGTATTTCTGAAGAAGGAAAACAATGAAAGCAACACAAACTTAGTATATGGGCATTTGGACAAGTTGAGTTTAAGTAATTTTAAAATGAATGAGCTCAACTAGTTCCAGTAGCTAATGCTTCACTGAAGAGCAGATGTTGGTAGCCCATCAACTTAGGCACTGAATGACTTGAAATAGAGGATCCTTTTCCAGTGAAATGGACCTGCTATAATAGGAATGGATCCAAGTAGGTTTCCTACTGGATGTAGGAGGTTGTCTAGTGCAGTAAAGGTGTGCAAATAGATATGGTGTCAGGGTACCCAAAAGCTGTGATCATTCATGTGCAGTAACTTCTTTTATAGAAATAAAAGTTCCTTGGCTCTTGACTAAAACAGTATGAAGACCATGGCTATGGTAGCCTGCCTATAAAATCTTTTAACACAATGTAGATGGCTATAATGGCTCATGCCTTTAATTCCAGCACCCTGGGAGTGTAAGACAGGAGCTTTGCAAGTTCAAACTCAGCTCAGACAGTAGAGTGAATTAGTGAGATCCTATCTCAAAATTCAAGATAAAATTTTAAAATGGTTGGTGATGTAGCTCAGTGTGAGGGCCCTGAGTTCAATATCCAGTAACTCAAACCCATCCAGACCAAAGCAAGCAAAACAAAGCAACAACAAACAACTTTAACACAGTGATGATAGCAGCTTGTTTTACTAGGGTTCTGTGTACTTTCCTGAAATTTATGACTTATTTGCAGTAATAACAATGGTAATTCAATTTTACTTAATCTCTTCAGCTGCTTTAATGAGATAAGTGGTCGGATAGCCTTTTACAAATGAAGAATTAGACTCAGGAGGTGAGGCTCACCCTAGGGCTTTTAGCTAGTCAATAGCAGACCTGAGATTGGAACCCAACTTAGCTGTTAAGTCTGTTTGTGTTAAGTAGTTTACTTTCCCAAGCTGTTCAGCTTACACCTTTTGGTCACTTCTTTGAAACAAATGGTCTTTGTCCTGCACATACAAGAGCAGTGGCCTTTGCATTTGGGGTAGTATACTTTGCACACCTCTTAGACAGATGATGGAGCATTTTGCTAACACTGTTTTTTGCCTGATATGTAAAAGGAAGCAGTTTTAATTCATTCATTTTGTAAAGTTTTGTTGTAACAATCTTCAAAGGAAACAGGCTTAAATTGACAAAAATCACTGTTCTCTTGCTGTTGGTTAAAACAAAGGTGAATGAATGTACTCAGCTTGTTGGCTTGCCTTTTTTCTCTTGAAAAATTTGAGAATGAGATCTCAATGTAATCAATGAAAACAAGAGAGGAAACTGTTAAATTTTATGAAAAATTAATTTCTGAAGAATTCAAGAGAAAATCTTGACATACAAATGCTAAAATAGTGTATATATATGTTATATACATACTATATATATAATATAGACTGAAATAAGAAATGTACTTGAATTAACAGGAAGACGTTAAGTGATAAAATGGATCTTTTTATTGACTAAGGGTGAATAGCTGGACTATTATAGTGAGAACCTCAATCAAGGCATCATGGATATTTAAGATTTAAATGCAACTTTGATATAGCCTCTGGCAAAATCTGAGGAATTTCAGGGCAAGGCTGAATCACTTAGATAGCATCTTATTAGTGAAGAAATTCTGCTTGAGTTACCATCAACCCAAATTACTATTTTTTATTAAAGCAAGTGATCTATCTTATGTTTATTTTGTGTCTGTTGGCTTTTTCAATGCTATTTTAAAAAGAAGTAGTGATATTAAAGTCAATATATGTTATAAGTGCAGATAGATACATATATACATCAGCCAGTTTTTGCTGTTTGAACCTTTAGCTAATATCAAAATTAGGAAAAAATTATAACATTAATGACAAAAGTCCCAATTCATATTACACATTGGGAAAATTAAGCTAAGTTAAAGGTTCATTTAAAAGCATATGCCACGAATTGCCTGTGTCAGGGTAGTAGTAACCCAATATGAAAGTGCTGTGTTTGCAAGTCTCTTTGTCTAAGATTTTCAGTATGAAGATCAGTTCTGTTTTGTATTTTTTGGTATCAACATGATAAAATATAATCATATTCAAAATAGAGCTAACTATTAAGAAATTCTTTTCTTACCTTTGGAAAGCTGCTGCCCTGGTACTCCACCATTGTTTGTCCAAAATATCTTGGTTTAGATTTAAACATAGAAATTACTATGAATAAACTAGTGGTTATCAGTAGATTTCAGGAAGAAAATAAGAAGGTACGACTTTGTAAAGAGAACCACATGAAAGCAACAGCAGGCTTTTTTGTTTGTTATCTTTTTGAAAGACAGGGATGGTGGATCATCTCTCTCCTTGTATCCTGAAGAAGTGGATATTATCTATCTCATTTAATGATGGAGTATGTTACACCTCCAGGGTTTTGGTAATCAGTAAACAAGATTGACACATTGTAATCATCTTTTATTATACAGTGCCTACCTTGTGACATAAAAATAGTATCTGTGCAATAATTACTTCTCGAACATACATACATAGGGAGAAGCTAAAAACACAGTGCTTTCATAGAATTAGTTAATTTCTTATTTGAATCAGGAACCACAGCTGAAAAGAGCAGTTCTTTAATGAACCGAGTAGAAAGTTCACCTGTGCCACGGTGGTGTGTTTCGTCAACTGTGCTTGCACCATGCTTTCTTTCCAGTGCAGGCAGATGCACAACATGTGTACACTTAAGTGTGAATACAGTCTTCTATACATTTCGCCATGAGTTCTAAGAATAAGGAAATCCAATGATGACTAGAAAAGGGAGAAAGAACGAGATTTCAGTGATCTTATGTGTACTTGTAATTAAGTTAAACTGCTGATATGAATTGCTGAAATTTACAATTATAGATAAAATTAGAAGACTTCTTTGAGATGCAGGTTTATGTTCTACTTTGTACAGGATATGTAAGCTGACTTTAAGGTGGTAAGAGTATCTTCATAGAATATTGACTGTAAAGACAAGGGAAGAAAGGGGCAGAAGCTGAAAGAACATCATGCATTGTTAAATGGTGTTTTGTTGTGCAAAAACATAAAGTTCTGGAAAATCACTCCATCTAGTGTATGAAGAATATTTAGGTAAAATATACTTTCAAAAATCTTGTCTCAGTAACAGAGACTTTTCTCTCCTGTTGGATTCCTGTAGGGTTGTTATTGACTTGCTACGGTTATCAGGAATTGGGTGTCCAGATGAGTAATATTCTATGTTGAATAAATCAGGATAGTCTCATAATTACCTTAATTGAAGTTTACTACATGATTATATATTGATTGCCAAGCAAATATGCATTCAAATATAAGTAAAAAATAAACATGTAACTGTGTAATTTTAAAATGGTTTATATCATCATGGGTAGCGTACATTTACTATACAAGTGTATGCTGATTTCCTAGTAGCCCATTGCATCATGCTAGCATACCATTTAATCAGTTTGCTCTGGATTGGCTTTTTATTCAGTGCACTGTTACTTCCAAAAGAACAAACAATTGATAAAAGAATTAAATAGTTTCCTGTACATTATTAACTTTTATTTTGCCAACTTAAGGTTTGTGAATGTTGTATTGTGGCAGTACATGAGTAGTTGGTTGAACTAAGAAGGAGGTATGGAAAAGGTGGATTCCTTAATTACTAAACACTCGGTATAGTGACACATTAAGGAAGTAAATTCCTACAATAGATGACTTCTTTCTTTGTTTTTGATGATTTGTTTCACCTGTGATTTTTTTCTTGATGCATAGACTCCATGTAACTCTGTATAGTCTAGTATGATAGTCACTAGTGCCATGTGACTGTTGAGATTATAATTAAATTTAACAAAGTGAAATAACATTAAAAATACATTTACTCAATTGTACTGACCACAGTCTAAGTGATCAATGACCACATGGAGATAGTGGCTGCTTTAAGAAATAATGCAAGTGGCTGAGGTACTCTGAAATTTTCATATACTTCTCTAACTGCTACTGTTCTTGATCTTCAGCCCCAGAATATTCTGTCAGCAGATTGTTTTCCTTTTCAAAAAAAAAAAAAGAATAGCTGAGCTTAAGTGATTTTCATTTTTTTTACGGTTTTGTGTTGCTTGCTGTCAGTCCTCCTTCTTAATGATTACAGTAGTACTACCCTATTCTGAATATATATTCAAACATTTTTAGGTAGCCGTATGATGAAGTGTACTTGCTGCACTCTTCTTTGGTAATATGGCTCAGTGCCTTGGTTTTAATTCATAGAAACACCACTGCTACACAGTAAATTATATTAAAATAAGTGTGTCATATCATGGCATAAATATCCCCTGAAAATGAGGAAAAACAAGTTTGACACTCAGGTGGCTAATGCATCACTCAGACATTAGGAAATGGATTACACTCTTGTTGACAGAAAGAAAAAGGATAGAAGATGGTTTTGGTAGCATGTAAATCAGTAAATGATGAAATAAAAAAATGAGAATTATTTTTAGCTTACTTGGCTATTTATGGAAGTGAGCAAACAGATCATAAGCAGGTGACTGACCATTTACGCAAATATGCTCTTTCCTTTTACTTCCTGGCCAGGGTGTCTTTGATCTTTTCAGAAGAGCTGGTGTTAACAATGTCCTGTGAATTCTCTCATTTTCATCACATTACATTCATTTATTAATGCCTGCATTCTCCACTGTGTCATTTCCTTTCTATACTTGAGTTTTGTTTTGCTTTTCCCATCAATGAAGGTTTATAATTCTTAGTTGTCAAATACATTGGAAATTCAGTGGAAAAAATCAGTAAAATGTCTTGTAAAAAGTAGCATCAATTTCTCCTTTTACTGCTTTGCTAAAGCAAAGAGCCTTGCAAAATGTATAGAATGAACTGAAAAGTGTGATCAGGGTGGTGAGTGGGGTCAGGACTGGTTACATGTAGAAGTCTATTGACTATGACCAAACAAGACTAGAAATTTTTGTACCTACTAGATATCCATGTACTAATTCAAAAAGCAATCTATGTCTTTTTCTTCCTTTTATTTTTGACCAGATGATTGTAGATGATTAGGGCTTTAGCCTCCCAAGGGGAGAAAGAATTTTTGAATAGTTTGATGTATTTGGGATACCATCATAATTGAGCCATGTTGATACCAAAAAAAAAGTACAATGGAATACATTGTGAGACAGTGATTGGCACCTACAGTCACTTAGTATTTTGTCAAGAACTTCACATGCCAATCAATTGCATGAGTAATGCATTCTTGGCTGAAATTGATCCTAAAGCACCTCATGTTAAGCATATTGATATTTTCTGTTAATGTGGGTCATGGATGGGCTCTAGACTAAGCTTTTTTCTGTGCTTCTGTTTTGTGACTAAGTGGGAAATGACAATAGATGTGAACTGTTGAAAATATTTTCTAGTAGAATAAACTTTTAACAATAGAAGTGGTAGGCCAAACTGATATTTGGTTGACGATTTTCTCCTTGATTATGAAAGTAATACAGACTTACTATGGAAAACTTTTAAAGTACTATATAGGCAAATAAAAAGATGACAGTACATAATTCTCCCAATCACAGCAGCCAGTTCATAATATTTGGGGCCATTTTCTTTCAGCCTTCTAGAATTACGTGCCTATGATGTAGTAAGATAATTTTGACAAGACTCGGTTAATGTGTCTCCTATCATTATATGTTACTGAAAAGTATCAATTCAGGTAACTAGGTACATTGAATGCATTTAATTCTGTATAACTTGATACTTAGATTATTCTCTCTCTTTTTTTTTGTATTTTTTAGGGAAACATCTATAGGGTATTCAGAGTTTCACTACTAGATCGAACTCATTGTGATCTGCTGTTTATAGCTTCCCAAGAGCTGAGATTACAGGCATGTGCAACCATGCCCAGTCTCAATTGCTACCTTAGCATGCCCTGGGGATGGGCCAACATAGCAGGCTAATTGGCCAGCCCTAGATTGTTCTCTGTTTACTATTATAAATAAACTTCCCAGTTCCACCCCCGCCAAAAAACAAAAACAAAAACAAAAACAAAAACAAAAA
>NW_004524662.1:6664641-6696838 GCF_000260255.1 Octodon degus | reverse complement strand
TTTTTTTTTTTTTTTTTTTGGGGGGGGGGCTGGCTCAGGTTGCCTTAAGAGAGGGTCTGGTATGGCAGATGGAGGTGGAGATGGAACCGTGGTATCCTGTGCCTGACTGTATTTGCATGAGCGGGTACTTAAACAACTGAGCTAACCAACAGGTCACCTTCATTACCTTTTTTTAAAAGAAAAATACTGCATACATGTTAATATTCTAGTAAACAGTACACATATACTAACATGCTACCTTTCCCCCCTTTATCTCTACAGTAGTGCAAAATTTTTTTTTGCCGAATGCCCTCAAGGCATGACTGGCTGTATTGTGTTGTGGGGATCATGGAAATATTTTACTTCTCCATATTTTACTTCTTGAAAGAGAGGTTTTCAGGATATATCAGTCTTTTTTTTTTTTTTTTTTTTTAATGAGCAGAGTATATTTATTGGGGGAAAGAAAGTTCCTGTCTGAGAAAGGGACAGGGAGAGAGGGACAGGATGGGAGCCAAGCAGGTTGTCCCCAGGAAACTGTCTCTTCCCGGGACTTTTATACAGGAAAACCATATGGTGAGGTGGGTATAGAACATGGGAACTTGCTTAGGTAGGCATGAGGTGGGACAAAATTATGGTCAACCAATGAGTTTATAAGCACCATTGCTCAGGTAAAATTGATTAAATCCAGTACCGAATGGAGAATCCAGTCATGTAGCAAGCGGGCATGAATACAGGACAGGTTCTCCTTCTGTTGGGGTGTTAGGTTAATGGCTCATTTGGACTCTTTCAAGGTGATTGATACATATTTAGAATGTCAATCCCTGATGCCCATCTGTAGGGACATACGTGGGTACATTTTTTCCTCTTTTGTCTTGAGGTGTGGCCCATATGAGAGTGTCTGTCTCTTCCAAGTTGCAAAGTCACCTTGTCTTCCATATTGTCTCCTTGAGGGCCTGGTCCTATCTGACTGCCTGTAATATTTCTATCTAATTCAGCTGCCTACAACATTCCCCCCTCTGAAGAAATAACCTGAACTGTTGCTCATGGGCTATTGTTCTGACGTTAGCTCTTAATATAGCATTTGTGGTATAGTGTGTTTTAAAGTAATAACAAAGGTCTGGTCAGATAGCTCAGCAGATCAAAGTGCCTTCTTAGGCAGACACAGGGACCAGGGTTCAATCCCCAGCATGCCATGCCAGCTCTGCCCCTGGGGCATGCTGAGATGGAGATTGAGATTGGGCCTGGTGGTGCATGTCTGTAATCCCAGTACTTGGGAGACTGAAAGCAGGAGGATCACTATAAATCCAATCTGTGTAGTGAGATCCTGTAGACCCTGTACAAAATACATTAAAAAAAAAGTGATAACCGAACATATTGATGATTGCAAGCCATTTATATGTGTGGCTTGGGTAATTTTTTTCTTGGATATTTACTAGTATTTGTACTCAAATCATACTGCTTTAATTACTGTATTTTTTATTAATAAAATATAGTAAATACATTTATTATAAAAATTTACTACATAAATAAAATACAGTAGAAAAAGAGAAACTGTCTCACTCCTTGTTTCTAAATTTGTTTTGAAATTCTCATCTGCTTTTCCAGGTAAGCCTTGCCATTTCCTGTTAGCAAGTACCCTTTGCAATTTTTTTTAGGTATTTGAAAGTACTAATGTGTCTAAAGTATTACATCTTTCTGTTGAAGAATATGATCTATGTGTGTGTTTATTTGGGTATTCTTTTATGTACCCGAGAAAAACTTTGGCGGTTCTTTTGATTTCTATGGAAATGCCCTTTAAATCTTACCTCCTTTAATATTGTAATTATAGATTTTGCCTCTTGTAGTTCATCAAATTAAAAAAAGTGTCCTCCTGTTTTATACAGTTTTTTAGATCTCTTAATAAAACCTATTATTTTTGTTTATCAAGGTGAAATTCATACTATATAAAATTAACTATCAAAATGAACAACTTAGCAACATCTCGTAAATTCATTTTGTCATAAAACTACCATCTCTATCTAGTTTCAAAACATATTTATCACCTCCAGAAGAAACATATCTAATAAGCATTTACTTCCTGCTTCTGCCCTGGCTCAGAGAAACACCACTCTGTATTCTGGCTCCATGGATCTGTGTTTTCTGGACAGTTCCTGTAAATGGATTCATACCACATATGTATAACCTTTTAATCTGGCTTATTTCATCAAGTGTAGTATTTTTTAAGTTTGTCCATGTTGCAGCATATATTTGTACATCATGCCTTCTATTAGTAATTATTATTTGTGTGTGATCAGAGTACAGTTTTACTATTCATTGATGAAATTTAGGATTTTAACTGTTAAGAATGGAACCACTATAAAAGTTCACATAAGTATTTATTTCAGTACCTGTTTTTAGTTCATCTGGATATGTACTTACAAGTGAAATACTTGGGTCATATGGCCATTCTGTTTAAAATTTTTGAAAAACCACCAAAATCTCTTTTCCAACATGGCTGAATTAATTTTTATCCATTCTGGAAATTCCCAATTTCTGTATTTTTGCCAACACTTGCTTTCTGTGTTTTCTTTAATATATATAAACTCCTGTTGGGTATAAAGTGGCACCTATCAAGGCATTGATTTAGACTTGCTTATAATGACCATCTTAAGATGGGTTTGTAGGAAAAAAGTTGCTGTTTTGAATTCAGTTTATCACTATTAAATTATTTTTTCACATTAAAATTTACATGCAGTTTTGTATCATTTTTTCAGGTACTAGTAAATGCCTGTCTAGCCTCAGTCTCTGAATCTTTAATACTATAGCATCATCATTAACTTTGATTTAAATCAGTTAACTGAAGTGATTTTTAAGTGATCTATGTATGTCAATTTAAAAAATGGTTTTTAAAACAGTTTCACCATGCAGCTTAGGCTGGCTTTGAACTTACTTTGGAGCCCAGGCTGACTTTGAGTATGTAGTGATTCTCTTGCCTCAGCTTCTCAAATATAGAGATCACAGGCATGCACCACCACGCTGAAACTGGATGTCATGCTTTCTTTTGAGCTTTGAGTCTTTAGATATTTTATTTTATCATATTTGCATTATAGCTTTTTTAATGTGTTTAGTACAGGGTCTGCAGGATCTCACTGCACAGGTCCTACTCATAGTGATCCTCCTGTTTTCAGCCTCCCAAGAGCTGGAATTATAGGCGCAGCCACCATGCCCAGTCTCAGTCGCCATCTCAGAGAGCCCTGGTCCTTGTGTCTGCAGAAGAGCTATCTGGCTGGCACATAACATGGTTTCTTACACAGTTCCTGGCTCATAAAATTTCCCCTCTAAGCCAATCGTTGTTCTTTGTCTCTCATGGTATTTAAATTCTTGCAGAGCTATTTTATGCTAACTAGAATTTTTTTTTTTTTATTTGCAACATTCTTTTAACGTTCTATTTAGGAATTTCTTTAGTTTTTCCCTAACTTTGTTTCATAAGGTTTCTTTTATTGAATTTTCCTATTTTTTCCTCCCTTTGTATCAGGTATAATTTAAAGTTTGATCTGTTTTCCTCATAACAATTCTTTAGTTTTTTTGTCTTGTTTGCGTAGCCTGAAAGAAATGAACAATATTGGTCTCCATATTACTGGCTTAATTTTCTGCAGTCCTCAGTATATATTCTTTGCTGTGTGTTAGGCAGTTTTCATTTTTCTCACTCTATACTCCATAGAGATTTTATTTTCCTCACACGTTCTACTTTTTTAAGTTTCTCAGCCGTTTATCTGTGTACCTCTGTGGTGGTGTTTCACAGATGACATGGTAAAGGGCTGGCAGAGCCAGAGTATACATCAAACCATCAGACTGAAAACTGGAACTCATAGTTTTAAAAGTTTTTTAAAGAAAATATATTACATATATGAACAATAAGTAAAAGAATAAAATGATAGTATGTGCTTACTTGAACATCTATACACGGCTGCTCAGTACTCTATACCTTATTTCATAATGTATCACAAGTAATGCATCACAGATACTTTATAATTTGATGTGGCAGATACTGCACCTGTCAGAACATTATTTTGTATGGAAATACAGAATACATCTCGCAGAAGCAAGGTGAACTAATAAAGGAAGAGGGAGATTTTTCTTTCTGCTTGTGTCTGTTTTCTGCTGGGAGCTAATTCCTTTGCTTGAGGATGCTGAGTTATGAGCTTCCCAGCACACTACATAGACATCACAGTTTGCTAGTTTATATAGGAGGGAAGCATGAGTTTCGGCACACTCTACAGATGTAAATTGACACAACTATTTCATCACCTCTGTTCTTTCAAGCTTGATCATCTTCTCTAACTCCTAAACCTGAATACCGCACTCTGAGCAGATCTCTAAGGCACTAGTGTGGACTGGATGAGATGACAGGGCCTTAATTAACCTGGCATAGCACTTAGCACATAATGGCACTCAGATCATGTCTTTTTATCAGTGTTAGTTTATTGAAAAATGAATCAGATACCGTGCTAGTCCCTGGAGGCTCGGGTGTGAATAAGACATAGTTCCTGCCCTCAAATAGCTCAGAATTCAGGCCATTCATGAAAGGAAATGAGCAATAATAATAATAATCTGTGTTAAAACTGTGCTGGAGACTCCAAACTGCTTTGTCTTCTCCACTGTTTGTGCTCCAGTGCCAACCACGGTTTTGCACACCGAAATGCCTCTTAACCTTATTTGGGCAAAGGACTTTCTATGCAAATACTGGAATGAGATGCTTAAATGGATAACATCCAGGGTGGAGACTTACAGAGGGCAAGCACATGCTGCAAAGCAGGCCATCATCAAGGCAGATTTCTAAGTTGAAGTTTTTGTTTTAACCTCACTGTTTCCTTTGAAAATTGGATTAAATTTTGCTGTACCAGGGGACTTGATATATCAAGGAACCTTGCTACATACTTTTTTGTAAAGTGAGATCTTTTGTAATGCAAATAATCACTTCCCTAATTTATATGTGAAGCAAGTTATGATTTTTGTATATCAGATTTTCTTTTCTTTTTAAAGGTGGGCACAATGGTCTATCTAAGCAATAAGTAAAAACATCCTTACAGTAATTGAATGAGAAATTATTGATTGAATTTAATATGCATTCTTTCTTCTACATTTTATAAAGAATAAAGAAACTTTTAACAGTAAAAATGCTCTTACTAAAGTGAGTAAAGGAGGCGTGTTTGTGAAAACTTGATGGGAAGATTTTTCTTTCTTAGTCTTTTCTTTCTATAAACTGATCTTTATAGGTCACTTTAGGATTCTTTTCCTGTAATGTGAAATCCATGATCTTACTCTAAGATTCTCTGGATAGAAAAGGAAATTATTGATGACAAAATTATAAGTAGGATAACAATTGAAAATATTTAGTGTTTGCTAGAAGCAGAAATTAAAAATAAATGACTACCTTAAGTTTGATGTTAAACCAAAAAATCTGTGAACAACCAGGCTTATTTTATGAAGTTCCAGGTAATCATTTATTTGCTTGAGTGACTTTGTTTGTTTGTTTGTTTGCTTGCTTTCTTGTTTTGTTTTTCTTTTGAGACAGGTACTCACTGTGTAATACAGGCTGGCCTTAATCTCATGGCAGTTCTTCTGCCTTAGCCTCCCACGTGCTGGGATTACAGGTTCCTGCCACATGCTTGGCTCAGGTAATCATTTAGATGAGATTTATATAGCCAGTAGGAAAAGTGGTTATCATATATGAAGGCAATGTGGAAAACTTCACTTCAGTATTCTTATATCAAATTACCTTAATGAGTGAGAGAAGGTGTGTTGGGATACACACAACTCTAAATTCAAGTTTGAATATATATATGTATCTCCTCTAGAGACAAATCGAAGGTGAAGCAAACAATGGAAAGTCTACCTTTTACTAAACTGCTCTTACCACTTTTTTTCTCTGAAGGATTTTTGAAAATTTATTTATTTATTTATTTGGTACAGAGTCTTGCTATGCCGCTTAGACTTTTATTGATCCTCTTGTCTCAGCCTTTCCAATGCTGGATTATAGGCGTGCACCACCATGCCCGGTTTCTGTGGCCAGCATGGTACTGGGCCAGCATGGCATGTGGTGCTGAGGATCGAACTTTGGTTCTTGTGCTTGCCAGGCAGGCACTTAGACCACTGAACTATCTTCCCAGCCTCTGAAGGACTTTTATGTATTTTAAGTGTAAAATTCACCCTATATATACTGTTGAATTTTCTTTCAATATTATTTATTGCATCTAAAATACAATTTTGTGTTTTTAAACAATGTTGTGACTTTATGTTAGGTGTTCATTTGAGAGGATTTATATATTGTCTCATTTTTGTTGTTTAGAAATGTAGTAAATTAGTAAGATGTGTTATATATTATCAGTACCCCAAGATAAATGTAAAGAGTATAGACTGAAGACATGTACTAATAAAAAAAAACCCAAAAGAGATATCCTAAAAATATAGTAGATTAAATTAGCCCAAGGAACAGCAAAAAAACTGTTGTCATTAATTTATTCACATATTTGTAATGAGCCAGTATTGTAGATAACTCTTTTAGGCTATCACCATAGAGCTACACTAGCCATGTCCTATTGACAGGTTAATATGTACTTAATCAGGGTTGAGATGTACTGCGGACATATATACTGTTTCAAGGAACTTAAAAAAGAATATAGAGATAGCTCAGTGGACTAAGTACCTGCTTTGGCAAGCGCAGGAACCAGGGTTTGATCCATGGTCCCTCACGCTGTGCCTGCCTCACCCCCAGGGCACGCTGAGCCAGTAAGAGTCCAGACATGGTGGTGCACACCTGTAATCCCAGCGCAGGGTAGGCTGAAAGTAGGAGGATCACTATGAGTCTGAGCTGCCTCGTGAGACCCTGTACCAAATACATTTAAAAAAAAAAGAAAAAGAAAAAAAAGAATGCAAAAATCTACTTATTCTTATGGTCTGTGTTGAAATGGTAAGTGTTTTGGATAAATGAGGTTAAATAAGTTTTTATTATATTAAGTTTAGGGACTGGCAGTATAGCTCACTGGTAAAACGTGATTTTAGTGTGCTGTCAGATCTGTGTTCAATTCCTCACACTGTGAAAGGGAGAAAGAAGGAAAGGAAGGCAGGAAGATTGGGAGCTGTATGCAACAGCTCCATAAATCACCTGTGGCTTCCTTCCTATAGTGGGATATTTCTCATCATTCCATACTGTGGGGTGGGGGTTCCCTTACCTCACTGGTGCTAAATAGGTTACTAATCATGTGCTTGGTGCCTTAAAAATTTTATTACTAATACTTCTCCTATTTTCTAAGTTCTTATGGAGTTACTTCTTGAAAAGGTCATCTTTCCTGTTGTTTTAGTGGGGTATCAGTAGAGAGCTTCATTCAGAATCCCAGATGCCATCTAAATCAAAACCCTTTCTTCAAATATTTAGAGACTTTATTATGGGAGAGTCTAGGTAGAGTTGGCCTTCTCTCTTTCCGTTATGCTGTTACTGTGTTCTAATTTAGATTTCCATTTTGGCACTTGAATCCTTGGCAGTAAACTACTGGAGCTATTTCTAAAGCAAAACCAGGTCCCCAATTCACTGTGTTGACAGCTGTGCTGATGGATGCAGCACTGCTGTTGGTATGAGATTAGTTGGTCTGTCATGGGTTTTCTGTTGCTTTATGCTTCTGACTTACACTTTGCTTTAACGCACCTTTGATCCTAAGGAATGTGTGCATAATCTTTTTGAAAATGTTTGCTATACCATTAATGTAGATTAATATCTAAGAGTATCTCGTGGTTGGAAGCTGTGTGTTGAGGCCCATTGACCAGGTGTCTCCTGCTTCATAGTTTGTAGGTCACCTTTACACAGAGATAAGTGCTTCTTTTTTTTTTTTTTTTTAATGACTAAAAGGATTCTGTATTTATAAAGCTTCTTTCATTCACAGATCTTGAAGTGTTTTACAAATCTAAAACCATTCATTTTTTAAGATGGTAAGGATGTTAGTCCAATATGGGGATAATGAATTTTTTGGTCCCCTCAGGAAAGAATTCCAAGCCTCCCAGTCCTTACTGTGCTTCCTCACAACATTTTGATAATTAGATAAAGGCAAGATGTTAACAAGATAGTTGCTCTGCTTTGTATTTAAATTGATTTAGTTAATATTTTAAGGAAAATAAATCTAGGATCTGCTTATAAAGTGGCCATTTGAGACTTCTATTCAGAGTTTCCCAGTCATACTTTTACTTTTTAGAATTGTAACCAGCTGGATATGTGCGATTGATTTGTGTTTCTGGTCAAGACTTTCTTTCCATTCAACTTTTAAGATGTTGAAATTTGAGTTTAATATAATTTCCAAATGTCACAAAGTATTATTTTTCAATCTTTTTAAACGTTTAAAATGTAAAACTATTTTTTAACTCTACAGACTGTACAAAAAATGGTTGTAGGCCAGATTTGGCCTATAAAACATAGTTTTCTGATGCTAGTTTGAAGTTCTTGCCCTGGGAAAGTCACTGTTCCTCCTGCGTCAAGTTTCAGACATGCCATGGTAGTCTGAATGTCTATGGCTGCAAAATCATTGGAATTAGACTAGCGATGTTGAAGTTTTTGCCTTCATGGGAGAAATACCTAAAACTATTAAACTGCGCCTATGAACTCATTTTGAAAATTCCTTTCTCTCCTTACCAACCATTTCTGTTACTGCTGTATATTTTTATATTTTTCTTTTAGGTGTTTTCTTTTTTCTCTTTTTATTTTTTCCCTTTTACATTGAAGTACCTCCTTAGCCCTTAACATATTTTTATTTAATTTTGGAATAGGGTCTTGCTAAATTATTCAGGCTAGACTGAAACTTGAGAACCTTCTTCTCAGCCTCCCAGAGTACTGGGATTTTAGGCATGCAGCATCATGACTGTCTCTCCTAGGCATACTTTCATATAGTCTTTTTGTTTGGAGTACTGATATATACTTACAATTGCTTAAGAGAGAAAAGTATAAACCAAAACCAGGGTTTCCTGATTGATAAAACAGCCATGAAAGATATACTCTTTTTTTCTCAATTTACAGAGCTAATAATAGACATAGGATGGGATGGGGTTTTCAGGTATGTGTGTTAGCAGAAATTATATAGATATTTTCCTTTTTATTTCATGTTGTAAATGAGATATATTGTTATGTGTTCATTATTTTTATTTTGATAATGCCAGTTACATCAGGGTGGTAAATAATAGTACTACTTTTCAAATCTTACCATATTTTTATTACTTTAATAAAGAGACTTATGATACTCTGGCAATTTATTCATTAATTTAGTCTTTTTCAAAAAAACTTCATTTGAAAGCTGTATTTTTTGGTAAAAATAGATCATTACTTAGTAAGGACTTATGGCTGAATCAACAAAGAGGAAGGAGGTGGCCTAGGTGATACAGTCTATGCATGGAAAATAAAAAAAATAGGAGCATTACCAATTAAAAAACCAGTGTAAGGTAGTAGAACCAAAGAACAACACGATTATAGATTTTATGGCAGTAATGGTAAGTAATATAGTCTCAAATGAATACGCCTTTATTTTGTAGAAGGGATTGGCATTTGTGCAATATTCTTTAGTTAAATTTCAATTTATTGGGTGTTTGCATCACTGCAGATTGATCTATTGAATTTGTCACAGTGGCCTTGTTTTTACCTTGATGTGTTTAATACCTGCTGGATTAGAATGCCAATGAATTTAGGTTAATTTCAGTAAGTTTGCTAAAGCTTTTAAATTCAAGTCACTGCTAATATTCTAATAACAAAATGTATGAAACATACTGTCATATATTATTGTTCTAAAAATAGATTGGTAATATATATTCTCTTTGAATATTTCCTTACTTGGATTTTAACATTTTCTCAATTATTTAAAGATTATAAATCATTTAACATTTAAAATTTTAATTATGTGCATGATCATTACTTAGTATTCTGTGTCAGACTTGAAACTTGACATAGATTAGAGTTCTCACTAAACAGATTTCGATTAAACTCCTTCATCTTTTCTAGGAAATAAATGGATTATATTTAAAAATTATATTCTTTGTATTACAAATATAAAGTGGTGATGAGTTCCTGACAAGTAGCCTTTCAATTCTGTTGTACATTTTGGTTTTCATAGAAGTGACACTGTTTGCATTTATATGAAATATAATCACTGCTAAGATTTTTTGAGTAATACAGTGTTTGTGAGCTCTGAAAAGTACAGTTCTGGAACTCAGCTTTCATTATTAACTGACTTTATTAATAGTCATTGATTCAGTATTTATAAATTTTGCTTGGGGAACCATACTTTTGGTAATACTTAACAAAGATAGAATCAAAAGTAAAACTGACAATCTAATGCTCTGGAACTCTTCTTAAAAAGGAGGAGAAAAAAAAACAAGTAATACTGAAAAACTCCTCAGACCTTGAAAAACTGGTTATTTGGTCACTGCTCTGTGATATGGCATGTCAGTAGTAGTATAGTTTTCTATGGGGATATTGAGCAAGCAAAAGTTTGCCATAGCATATGCTGGTCTAGAATTAAAGGGTTTTTAGTTATGTGAGGTTCAAATTATCTTTGACATATTTTGCAGGTTACTTAAAAACTCCTACCTAAACATAGGAGTGTTCTTTATGAGAGAGCCTAACATCAGATTTTAATCATATTTTGTACCCACAGGGTTTTAGGTTTCCAACAGGCCACCTGTCTCAGAATTTTAAAAATTCACAGGACAGATGGGAAGGTGAAAGAACTTGTCCTTGGATAAAGAAATTCTTATAATACAAGAGCATTCACAGAATGGGGTAGCCAATATATTACACATATACTCTGTATTTTTCTATATTGAAGTATTGTAATGGCACATTTCCTTTTAGTTATATCCTGTTCTTTTGGTGGAAAGAGAAAAAAAATAATAACTTTAAAATCCTGTTGTTCAAATGATCCATTTTTCAGGAAATAGTGCTATATTTTATATTAAGTTTTCTGAATCTACTGATTGTAGCACATGTAACTTGCCTAAGATTTGTTTAAGAAACAGGGTCTGGAAGAAGGTTGACTTGGTTGCACATACTTATGACTTACAGTGGCAAGTTAACTAGTGTTTGTATGCTTCACTTGTCTCATGTGTAAGACGAATATTTTATTATTTGTTCATAGAGTGTGAAGACTGTATGAAGATAACACATAAATACTTAGGATAGTACATAAAACTAAAAGTTAGTATTTAGTAAGGATTAACTTTTTAAAATATACTTTATTAGTCAGCTTTTGGTCACCATGACAACATATTTGAGATAATCAGCTTGTCAGGCAGAAAGATCTATTTTAGCTCAAGGGTCGTGGTGTTAGGGCAGGACATTTGACCCCACTGCTTTTGTGCCTGTCCCAAGTCAGAATATGTCAGGGGTAAGTAGTGGAGTATAGCTGCTTACCTCATTGTGGCCAGAAAGCAAAAAGAAGGGAAGAAGAGGGCTGTCATCCTAATATTGCCTTCAGGAGCACACCTTCATTGACTGTTATAGGTGAACTCTAAACTGTCCCCCTGAATTCTTATGTGTATGAAAGGTGATTGTATCCTGGGAGTACTGTATTGATACATTGGTTCATCCATTGATAAGTTCAGCAGCTGACTCTACAGTTAGGAGGTGGGGGCTGGGTAGAAGTGGGTCACTGGGGCAGGACCTGGAAGGGTGTATTCTCCCTCCTCTCTTCCTTCCTGGCCTGTATAAGTTGAGCTACTTTCCTTCACCATGTCCCTCTTCTCTGTCCCTCTGCCATCCTATTTTTTCCTTGGAGCCAGTTGACTATAGAATGAAACTGTGAACCAAAATAAACCTCTCCTTGTTTCAAATTTATGGATGTTTGGTGTGTTGTCCAGTAATGAGAAAGTGACTAAGACAGTGACTGCTATAGTTGGGGCTTACAAAGGAAACAATGTAATATAGTACACATACTTTATAAGATTATTTTATAATATTCACCCAAACAGTCAAATGCAAAAGAATGCAGGAGATTTGATCTCACAGTATCTCAAGGAACCTAGCTGAGGGACTGGATCCCATGGCAATGTCCTGAACAAGGCTAGCTGGAGATCTGGAGCCCATGGCAGTGTCCTACATGAGTCCAGCTGGAAACCTAGAGCCTGTGACAGTGTCTGATGAAAGCCTGTATCAAGAATCTGCATTGGAAAGGCCCAAACACCAGTGGTGGAAGCCAGAAGTATGCTCAAGCTCCTCTGACAATGAGACTAGTAGAATTCATATCAAGAAAACCAGTGTGACATACTTTTCCAGGATAATCAACAGCCCATCATCTTTCCTTCCAGGTCTCTTTTTATGCTATTGGCAACAATCCTCAGGTGGGCCCTCCATACTTAGAACCATGCTGATCCAGCTCAGCTGGGTATTATAAGTTGACCACCAGTTGTCATTCGACTACAGTGATGTAACTTCCTTCCACCAGACATCTCTTCCCTAAAGGTTCTGTTACCTCGTACTAGAGCTGTGGGCCTGGGACCAAGCCTTTAGCAATAGGTCCATGAAAATTATTAAGGATAAAATATACTACTTATGCATAAAAAGTTAACAAAAAGGGCTTAAATCATACACTTGTAATGTTATTTTAAAAATTTAGAATGTGTCTAAAATTTCATAGTTACATTTATTTCTTGGGAATTATTCTATTTGTTCCATGTATCCAGAATCACCAAGCAATGGATTAAGAAAACATCCATTGGTTGTGTTATGAGCTATTTTGATCTTTATTTCTTACACTGCAATAACTGAGGTTGAATTCTAAGGACCAATATGAAAACTACTAAATAAGATACCTCAGACTGGGCCAAGATGTCTGTTTAATCTGGCTCTCCAATTGATTGTGCTAAAGTTTGAAGACCATTGGTTTTATGTGCATATTTGTTGGGGGAACATTATCATGGCTCTGCATACTACCTGGTAGAGAACTTTTCTTTAATAGACTCTCCTGTGGAAGAAACATGTATACTAAAAACCTAAGGAGTTCACTTTATTAGCTCTGTTTGCACTGGGTTGATAGTAGTAAGACATCATGTGGTTTGAGGAATATGGTTGCAGATAGAGCAAATAAAATATTTTTCCATCGAATTATGTGAATCTAGTCAACTTTAGATTTTACTAAGAACCTATACAAGCATCTTTATTCATTTGAATTGTCTGTCACATATACAAATATGTGTATAATGTCAGTTATATTGAAGACTGACTTCTTGAATACTTCACTATTAACTTTTATAGAAAAATATTCATAGGACTAAAACAATACATGTTTTTATTTTACATTTATTTATTTATTTTGTATTTTAGGGAAGGGTCTACAGGGTATTCAGTGTCTCATTACTAGATTGGACTCATAGTGATCCATCTGTTTACAGCCTCCTAAGAGCTGGGATTACAGGCGTGTGCCACCACAGCCAGTCTCAATCCCAGTCTCATTGTACCCCGGGGACAGGGCCAGCACTGCAGGCCCAGGAATCGAACACCCGGCCCTTGTGCCTTCTTGCATGTGCTTTAATCCGCTGAGCTATTCGGCTGGCCTCTTTTATTTTTTTTAAAGAGATTAAAAAATAGTAAAAAACCAGAAGCAATAAAGAATTACACTAAAAAAAGATAAGAATTCAGTAGTGGTTATTGTATTGCATATTATCTTCAAATTAGTTGTTCATATAACCAGATATAAACCTGCAATACTGGTCATAAGAAAAGAGAAAGCTCAAATTCATGCAATAACAAATGAGAAGGGCAAAATTACTACAGACCCTATTGAAATTCAGAGGATCTCTAATAGCTACTTTGAAAATCATTATTCTCATAGGATGGAAAACACAGAAGAAATGGACAGATTCTTATATACATATGAATGATCAAAGTTGAATCAAGAAGATATGAAAATTATGAATAGTCCAGTATCAGTCAGTGAAATTGAAAATTAATTTAAAACTTACCAACAAAAACAATAGAATTTAATTTTTTTTTAATTTTTATTTGTTTATTTTTTCAGTATTTTAGGGAAGGGTTTACAGGGTTTTCAGGGTGTCACTACTAGATTGGATTCATAGTAATTCTCCTGTTTACAGCCTTCTAAATGCTGGGATTACAGGCGCCCAGCACCTCGCCCAGTCTCAATTGCAGTCTCGGTGTGCCCCGGGGGCAGGGCTGGCATGGCAGGCCAGGGGATTGAACCCCCAGACCCTGTGCCTGCATGTCGGCACTTTAATCTGCTGAGCTATTTGGCCAACCCTAAAAACAACAGAATTTTAAGTGTAAGAAAATAATTTAACAAACTCAATAATTTTAGTTTTAGAAAATTTTTAAAAATGTATTTATCTATTTGGTACAGAGTCTTGCTATGCAGCTTGATCTTGTAGTGATCCTCCTGTCTCAGCCTCCCCAGTGCTGGGATTCCTGGCATGCGCCACCACCTGGGGTTTCACTGGTTGGCGGAGCACACCTGGGGTTCCAGGACAGGCCTGGCATGTGGTGCCAGGTACTGAACCTGGGTCCTTGTACTTGCCACGCAGGCACTTAGACCACCAAGCTATCTCCCCAGCCCAATAATTTTAGGTTTTAAAAAGTGAAATTACATTAATTCAATAAATGTGATTTTGTATTGTAAAACTGTAATAAATTAAATGTAACTTAGATTATGAAATATGTACTAGATTTAGAACTTTTATTTCATTATTTACATGGTAATATTCAAGTATATGAAAAAAGAAAACATGTTTTTCAATCCATTAAGACTTTGATTCTAACCCAGGTTTTTCCATTTATTAATAAGCAATATCATGACTAAACCAATATATTTTCTGGGCCTCCACTTAATTATGTATAAAATAGTAATAGAAATCTTTCTTTGGGAAGTTAATTCACTTTGAGATCTTAGGACCATTTTACAAAGTGTATACAAAACATAATCAAAAATTCGTATTTTATTCTTTTAGATTTACTCAAAGTTTTCAATTAATAATTGGATTACCTGTGAGGCAGAGAAAAGTCTGTGGCTTTATCTTTACTTACAAAGACTCTATTATTTTTAATGGTTGTGACTATTTTTTGTTTTAGTTTTTATTTTGTAAGAAATCACAGAACATCAAGAACTTCTCTGTGGTCAGGTCAGCCTTCCACATTGGTACTGTAACTTTTTGTCATTAGTTTCTTTTTCAAAGTTCAATATGTGGCCCCTTGTAGATGATAGTGGCCTTTGGCCATTGTTTTTCCAGATAAATTACCCTATTTCTGCAACTGATACGTTTTGCTCCACTTGTCCACCTGTGTAGTCTTGATTGTAAAGCCTATTGAAGGAATATGTGCTTGAGCATATATCAGAAAAATCCAAAGGTGAATTAAATATATCAAATTCCCACACATTTGTCATCAATGGAAGGTGGCAAGCATGTTGGTGTCTGCTCATTCACTATCTACAACAGTGATGTTGAATCTTTTAGAGACCAAGTGAGAAACTGCAACCTCAAATCCATAGAATCATTGAAAAAAAAATAAAAGTCTCAACACTGCAATTAAACCTGAATACTGAGGTTTTAGCTTAGAAAAAAGCATCTCATACATTAACATCTTTGGATTAAAAGAAAAACAGAATGATGCAAGTGCCATGAATTCACCACCACTGATCTGGAACATGGTGGTACAGTTTTGACAATGATGTTGGCTTTTCCTAATCATTTGAGAATGATAATTTAAATGTATCCTATAAATATAAAGGCTAAAGTCATCTTTTCATTATAGTTTTACTATTTCCTATATAAATTCTTCTGACAATATTAGAAGGTAAAATATTACAGAGATTCAGAGCATATTTATTGATTTGAATCATACTATATTGCCAAGTATTATCCTAAGTGTGATATTTATGATAAATTTTTGGCTTCTCAAAACCTTATAAGTTTAATGATGAAAACTTATTAATGTTATAGAGATAGACAGTAGGGATCAGAAATATTAAATAACTTGTCCAGGTTTGCATAGCTATTAAAAAAGAAGTTAAATCTCCTGGTATGTCTTATCCCAAAGCCCAACTTTTCTGCTGATTTCTTCTACTCAAACAGTATGTGTCTAAAAAAAATTAATTAAAAAATGAAGATATGAGGGGCCGGGGAGATAGCGCAGTAGAATAAGTGCTTACCTGGCAAGTGCATGAGCCTGAGTTCAATCCCTGGTTCCACCAAAAAACAAAACAAACAAACAAAAAAATAAAGATATGAGTATATTAATGAGTAAGTGTACTTAGTATGTAGACGCATATTTCAAAAAGTGTTTGTGCAGTCTTAAATGAATTTATCTCTTTTGAAATGAGAGAGCAAGCTCATGATAGACTCTTGTAAGTGTTAAGAGTAGTGGAAGGTGTTAGGGAAGGATTAAAGTTTCAATCCTATAGTCATTAAATATGAGAGAAGTGAAAAGGTAATTCCTGTTTTCTCTGTAATAGAGGAAGCAGGTAAATGGACAAGTAACATAATTACAAACTATAATTACTGTGAAAGAAAATAAGAAAGAGTTGAGAAGGAGCCCAATAGGGGGAGAAGTGTGCATAGGAAAGATATAGGAAATGAGAATGGCTTCTGTGAGGAAGTGGTGTTCATCCTGAGCCCTGAAGACTGAGAAGCTAAGTCTCAGAGCTGTTTTCTGTCTGAGCAGCCACACTCTGGTAGGGACCGGGCACAATATCCTGCACTCTGCTTTGCTGGAGAACAGGCACCATGCCTGGAACAGAGTGGGCTGTAATGCCTTTTGACTAAATGAAGTTTGCAAGTCCTGAAAACTGTGCCTTTAATTTTAAATATTTTCTGTTGATTTAGTGCTATTAGGTATTTATTTACTTACAATTTTTGAAAAGTAACATTTCTATTGGAGAAGCATTCAAAAATATAACAAAAGACAATGTAAAATAATAAATTCCCATATATGGAATTATTCACATGTGGATTCACCAGTTATTAATACTTTTCCAGTTTTACTTAACCTCTTCTATAATGCCTTGACGTATTTTGCACCAAGTTCCAAGACACCATTTCCATACATTCTCAGTAGTTTAGTGTGCATCTCCCACTAGCAAGGTCATTTTTATTTAATATCCCAAAGTTTTTATAACATTCACAATTAGCTCTTCGATATTATGATATTCTAAAATCTTTGATAAAGAAAACTGTATACAACTTATTTCAAAAATTGTGGTGTAAATGGCATCTATAATCAAAGTGTGCACAGGTTTTGTTTCTACTTCCTATTAGAGTTGTCTCATCTTATTATCAATGGCTACAATATCTTCTCTCCAAGATAGCAAATAAAACATCATCAGCATCTTGTTTCAGAACAGAACAGAACAGAACAGAACAGAACAGAACAGAACAGAACAGAACAGAACAGAACAGAACAAGTGACTCAGGAGGAGTACCTATACCACAGTTCATTTGGGAAGCTGCTTGGCAGAGTTGCTCTTTATTGGTCCCTGTGGTGGCAGATGGTATTAAATCTGTACATATGTCAGAAACATCATTTTTCAAAAATTGACTCTGATATTTTCCCCTGACATCATCAGATGTTGGTTTTATCTTAACTAACTGCACACGTAGAATTGAGTGTGATGTAGACCTTGGACAACTTTCTTTCACTCAGCAGGCCATCACTTGAAGTTGCAAAACTGGCTGTTGTGTACTCTGTGTTGGGAATCTAGAAAAGTAATGAATCTTTGAAATCATTACCGTGGACAAAGAAAGAGGAAGTCCCAGTGACACCTCTTAAAATCATGGAAACCTTCCTCATGGGCCATTTTCATTTTTTTTTTTTAAAGCTACACAGCAGTAGTTTGGCTGGGAATCCTCTGCACTCCTCATTCATTATTTATTCTTATTTTACTTTGTTCAGACAAGCTATCTGGCCTATTGTGAAGCTTCACACAGCCAATTACCTCAAGGTGTTTAGTTCATTTATTATTGAAAGCATAAATCTTGTACAGGTTGTCCATTGATGACCCTCTGAGAAGATGTAGTAAATGCCTTTCATTCTGATGGCCTCAGTCAGCACTCATAGACCTACTGCTGAGCATGGCAGGCCAGGCAAGGTGCTAGAGCACGTAAGATACCAGAGGTAATTGTGCTGTACTCTCCATTCGAGGGTATGTGTGCACAGAACAGCTAATTCTGAACTTGAATTTAAAGAGAAAGAATCTTTCATTGTAAATGCAGTATTTGTTACTTTAGAGAATTTGTTAGGCGTTTTACCTACTATAATAGGTTGGATATCAAGTTTTGAAGTTTTTGTAGAGTAGGCTACAATAACAGCATGCCTAAAAATACTTATGTAGAAGAATCATCTTTCGTATTTGCATTTGTGTCCTTGAACCCATTTTTCTCTTCCTCACATGCTTCATTCTTATGTCATGATACCGTGGGTCAGTGTGAATGAGTTGGAATAAGAGGAGCTTAAGTAATGTGCCGATTTCACTGATGGGCTTACATGCCATTAAGAGTCTCTATCCTGTGCTGAATGTGCCAGGTATTTAACTGGGGACTGGTACTAATTTCAGAGCTAATACCGAGCTGTTCCACATCAATGCTTTCAGCAGGTGGCTTGAACTGACAGTGTAAAGAAAAAAGTGAGAGAAAATTACCATTGTACTTTAGAATTTCTTTGATTGAATTGACTGATTATACTGTCAAAGGAACATTGGGGAGCAGGCAGCATTATGGGCAGTAAAGAAATGACAGAATTCTTTTAAGAAAGAGCTTGTCTGTTGGTTTTTACACAGCCAAATATTTCAAAATGATAATAAGGCTTGATGTGAGGTTTTAATTCAATACTTGTGAAAATCCATGTGTTCTCTGATTTGTCTTTTAAAGCAGACAGTCTTAGAAAGAGAACCAATAGTTTTCTTATTACTATTTTTTCTTCTACGGTGGAGTATTGAAATACTGTATTCAAATTCCATCAGTAAATGTTAAACTACATGTTATGTTTGCAAGAAAATATTGGAAAGATTTTAATTTTGTTAAGACATTTTACTTATTGGAAAATGAAATAGAGAACTTACCAAGTGACTCAAAGTGAAAACTATTTGTTTTATGTAATCAATCTCATATCATGTTCTTAAATAGATTTTCAGCTTAAGAAATTCCTTTTCCAGTCACAAATGATTTTCCTGGTTGCCTCCTAAATTCATTTTTGAATTCATAAAATTCTACATTGGGGAATATTTTTGTTAAATTACAGAGATATAGTATCCTAGTTGCCATTAGTAGGACACTCGTCATAAGTAGAATTTATTGATGACTTAGCATATGCTAAGTACAGCTCTAAGTGCATCACAGTGTTTTATTTTCAGAGTGACTACAGAGAGTAATTTTTCTCCACAATCCAAGTTTGTGGGTGAAGAAATCAAGGCACACTGAGGTTGAAGATCTTGGCTAGGCCCTCAGAGCTAGGAAGGGGCAGAGAGGAGTGCCTAAGTCAGAAACCAGCCCTTTTCCTCCAGCAACATGATGGTTTTTTTCCTCTGCCTGTCAACTCACTGACTCCCTTCTGTACTGTCGACAGGGAATTAATACAATAATTTCACTTTTCATGGTTATTGCATTAAGAATTTAATAGAACTTTTGATATAAAACCATGAAAATTCTTAAGGGAGTGTGTTAAAAGATGAAAAAATATGTTGAAGTATTCTATAATAGGAAGAAAAGAGGCAAATTTAGTAGAATATAAGTTAGGTTTGGGGCAGAAAAAATCTGGATGAATGGGTTCAACATTCATCATTTGTTCAACAAATACTTATTGTACTACATGCCAACCCTTGGGCTTGGCCTGCCTGAAAGCACTGGGTGATTTATTTCTGTTGGGTGGGCTCCCTGGTGGGATTATTCACAAACAACCTTTCTGTATATATAGGAAACCTTAATTGCAGAAGAGAAAGTTGAAGTCTTTCAGGTTGGACTGTGGTATGTGATTTTTGTTTCAGTGTATAATCTAGTAGGCTATCCTCCTTGTACTGTCATTATTCTGATGCAGTGTAACAAACCAGCAGGAAACTGCATTCCATGGGATTGCTATGGGGACTACCCAGAATTTGTTCTAATGCTTACAGAGCAGCCATTTGTAGCTTAAAGTAGCTTCAGGGCTAATGTGAGGAGCTGTGCAGCTGTACTTGCTGCTGAACTGTAAATCTAAAGGCATGTACAGTGTAAACAAAACAATGCCAGTAGAATTGCTGCTAATCTGGAGACCTTCAGGGCATTGCCTAACCATTTGGTTTTGCTGAAAGAGTGAAAAGGCAGAGAAATTGAAATATTATGTCTCACTGAAAAAAGATCTTATATCATCATTTAAAACCTAGTTCTTTGGTTTTCTTTTAATTTTTGCAGTTCAGTTAGAGGTAAATTAGGAAGACATAGTAGCCACCACTCCTCTGTCCACCTCCTTCCCCCAAACAAAACCACTGACAGAGTGATACTTTCTGTAACAAACCTACTCAGTTTAGGCTTATAGAGGATGAAGGAATCTATATTCTGGGATATGTTTAATTTTTAACTTCTGCCTGTTTTCTCTAAGTACCTAGTGCTGCCCATCTACAGAGTGTCATTAACACTGCCTTCCTATGTTAATGTTAAGAATTGTCCTACCTCCTGAAGTTTCACTGATATGTTTGGTGGCTCATGTCCCTGGGTGCTCTCTCTGCTCCCTCCACTGCTGCCTGTGCTAAGATGATGATCACCTGATCCACCAGGCCAGCTGCATGGCCTGCACACTAGAGTCTCACTAGCCTCTGAACTTAGTCTAATACGTTGCGGTCATTATTCTTAAGAATATTTAATCATTTTTCACTGACTCTACTAATCACAGAGCTGCTCTGTGAGTCTCTTCCCCACCTATGACACTAGTAACAAAGGGTTATGTATTTCAACCAGCTCAACTTTTCCCTTGTCCATGAGGCCTTATACTTATTTCATAGCCATTAGCATCTGTCCCCTTTGCGTGTACCTCAGCTATACCCTGCATTCTTCATGCTCTGAGTGTGCCATGTGCTCATCTCCCTCCTTCATTCTAGGATAGGCAGTTCTTGAGGGAAGACATACATCCCACACATCCTCCAAAAACCTTTGTATTCTTTTCTCTCCATTTCCTAGCTGAGTGTCTTTTAGTGCTCATAAATGTTTTCAAATACTTTTCCTTTTTATCCGAAATAGTAAAGAAATTTACATGTAATGTAAGGCCCCTTTGATAGACATATTACCTTCATTTTAGTTTTCTTAGGGTGCAGAATTACAGTGCTGGATTCCACAGTATAGCAAATGGGATGAGATGGTACACATTTGATTCTGCCTCACAAGTTTGGGGTGGAGAAAATATAAATGAAATAATTTCACTTATTTTAAGACATTTGCAGAGCATGGAAATTGAGCTTAGGAAGAAAAGGTTAACTAAGGTTAAAGTGAATGCTTTTCATTTCACTTACCAAATCACTAAGTGAAATTTAGGAAGCATTGCTCTCATCTCACCCAACCTCCTCATACTGCTCCTGAATTTCCTTGTAAAATAATTTAAGACGTACTAGTTTAAATCATTTTACATCAGCATATTTCACAAAAACTAGTTTCACTAAAGTATTTGATAATATAGTTTCTTGAATATCTTAGAAGGTTTAAATTGCAGTGTTTGGTGTCTGCACTAGAGATAGGACTTTAGCAGCTTATAAACCTTCCCATAAATTAACAGACCTTGTTTAGTAGTTACAAAAGAGTGCAGTTAGCTCTACCACAGAGATTTTTTAGCAGAGATGCCATGAGCAGCTTCAGCAGTTCTATAAACTCTCAAACTACATGGAAAATTTATTTTGAGAGCATTCAAATCTCCTGGAGAGAGGGCTCCCAAAGCAGCTTCATAAAGTATCTGAGACAAGTTAAGAGCCAGTGAGTTAGCAAAAAAGGAAAATGGAATGAATATATATATATGATAAATTAAAAATTTAGTTTATTAAAGGCCAAATCTTGTTGAACTTGCATTTATGCTGTTGAAATTTGCAGCCTCTGAGCTATGAAATGTAGCACCTACTGAGTATTACACCATTATTTTTGCAAGTAGAAGATAATACTAAGTTTTTCTAATACAGATTTATGTATTATATGTTATCAGAGTCAGAAATATACTTTTTTCAGCAGAGTGAATCTTCAAGAGCAGGCAAATTAAGCAAAAACAATTACTTCATAATGTCAGATGATAATTGGAAAAGTTAACTGCTGCAGTGGGAGGAAAACACAACCAGGGCTATTCTTGGACACAGGACATTTAGGACAGTGCTTGTGGTATTTCTTTGAGGAAATAAAATGCTTCACAATAAATAAAATCCTTCTCTAGACACGAATGATGCAGCTCTGGCAAAATTTCTTGCCTGAAGAAGTGCATTTGCTCCAAACAAGCTTTACAGAAGTTTTAAAGTTTCTTGTGCATTTCTTGGAAGTGGGATGGAAAACAAAGACAACCTAACTTGGGATTTTTGGCTTGCTTTTCCACTTAGCATTCTTTTCCTTATGTGTTTTATTTTCTCTGCTGATTTTTGGTCTCCCAGAGTACTTAGAAGAAATCCCAAGATTGCATACAGAAACTCAGCTGGACTTACAGGTCAAGGTTCATTTAGAATATATTTTCTTCTAAAATATACAAATGTTAAGGTTGAGATGACCCTGAAATTGGAAACCCTGGGAAGGTTGCAGCTCTCTTCAGTATATTTTAGAGCTAAGTTATTGTATGTAGCACATAGCTGTAAGCACTAAGTGCCTAAAAGCATTTAAAGATGAACAGGACTAGCTCCTAAACTGAGGTCATAAGGAAAATAGGACACCAGATGTCTGACCCTACTAGACCTCAAATGGAACAACTCATGGAAAAAACTCAGAAACAGCATCTTTTGAAGTTGTGAGCTTGCCTGAGTAAAGAAGCAGTTGGTAATATTTATGAAAACTTTTGATTTTGTATACAGGAATTGCCAAGTGGCATCCCCAAGTAGCAAATAGAATTCGCATGAGCCAGGACACCTCTCAAACTGACTGACCTATTTCCCAGTGCTCTCCACCCTTAGCCTTGAGCTCCCTGGTGATATTGAGCTGGCACAGAGAATGGTTCTGGTCCATTTGTCTTTCTCTGCACCTCTGCCCTTTCTTTTCCTCAGCTCCACACCCAAACTCTATTGTTCTCTTTTCTTCTGGCCATTTCTTATCTCCTCGCAATCATGATGTTCCTTTGCTTTTACTTGTAGAGAATCTTGCCTCTCTATCAAAGAGGGTTGTTGTAAATGTTTGACTTTCTCATTGTACTATTTGTTGAAGACAAATTGTAATAGAAATTTTTCTCTTTTTTTCAAAAATATCCTTTTCTGAAGAAAAATGAAGATAAGTATTTATAATCTGCAGTTGAACATTTAAGAACAGTTTGGAAGCTTTAAGCTAAAGCTGTTTGGTAAAATGTCAGGAAACTTCTTAATTGAAATATTTGGTGGCCTAGATTTTAACTGTTTCAGTATGGCTGAATTCTTTAATACCTTCGTATTTTTCCTCACCATTGTTTAGAAGGCAATCATTTTGCTTATGAATTTTTAGCTATTGCAACATTTATTTTTAATACTTAAAATTGTCATTGTTAGCGCCATGGAGATAGCTCAGTGGATAAGTACCTGCTTTGGCAAGCACAGGAACTGAGGCTTGATCCCAGGTTCTGCATGCCATGCTTTCCCTGCCCCTCGAAAGTGCTGAGTGGATGACTGAATCATCCCAGTGCTGGGGAGGCTGCAAACAGGAGTATCACTGAGTCCAAGCTGTGTAGTGAGACACTATCCTAAGTACATAAAATGAAAAAAAAAAAAGTCATTGTTATGAGAAATTGTTTCCAGATTGAGTGGATAAAGTTTACAGTTTTTAAAAAGTTTGCCATGTATTTCATTTTTGTTAAGATTTTATTACATGGTTAATCACAGAAGTTTAAAATCAAGAAATATACCTAAGAAATTTATGAGTTATAAATACAGAAAGGCTGCCAAGTTTTCAGGCAGCTTTTTAAACCAAGTTATACAAAGAAGCAGCTTTAAGCCTTTGCATGAAAGCAACTTGATAATTTGAAATGTGCAGTGACAAAGTCAAAACTGAATTTTAGTCTCAGTCCTGTGACCATGTGGATATAGTAGTTCTCCTCTTGTCCACAGGGCTTACATTTCAGGATCTTCCCTGCTTGTCTGTAAACACAGGTAGAACCAATTTTTTATTTACTATTATTTTCCTATGCATATATAAACTTAATGCTTTTTTCCATCTTAACTATGCACTTATAATACACTGTGGGCATAACCTTGAAGGTTTGAAGTGTGGTAGTGAAACTAGCCTGAATCTCTTTTACCTTTATCATTTCTTGGGTAGAAAATTTATTCTTATTGTTGACCTTAGCAAATGATTTTTTCTTTCTTGATTTTCCTCTGTGGAAAGCATTTTATCGCTCTGTTTAGCATATCTGAGTTGCCAGCATCACTCACTGCTCTTGAGTTTTGGATCCATCAATAAATGAAATAAGAACTACTTGAACACAAGTAATTTGATAGCTATGACAGTAGATCTCATAACCAAAATGGCTCCTAAGTGACTGACAGTATATATAGTGTAGAAACTCTAGTGAACAGAATGATTCATGTAAAATAAATACCTTGAGATTTTTATCATAATATTTAGGATAGTGCACAATTTAAAATCTAAGAATTGTTCATTTCTGGAATTTCCATGTAATATTTTCTGACTATAGTCAACATCAAGTAACTGAAACAAAAAATAGAAAAATTATAAATAACAAAAGAATATGATTTGGGGATGGTCATAGCACCTACTTGGAAGAATTTTTTTTCACATCAGTGAGGAATAGCCTGTGTATAAATTCATTAAGTTTTATACTCTGGAATTTTTTATATTACCAGATAATGAAACGATGTGTTTTATTGTATCTTTGAGTAGAAAATGCACATTTATGATGGATTAAAAATATGATTAGATGGTTAAGCATTATCAGTATTGTGACAGTGGGACTGTTTTGATTTTTGTGTTCCTAGCATGCACAATGTATAGGAGACACTCTAAAACTGTTGACTGGTAAATAAAAGCAATTGATAAAATCTCATCTAAAAGTTACAAGTAGCGTCCAGAGTAGATTTATTAAATGGGATTAATTTTATTTCAAGTAGATCTACATCTAATTTTTTAAGCATTTACTTCACACCAGTAGATCTTGAATATTAAAATCCTAGGTGATTAATTTTCTAAAAAAGAATTTACTATTAATTATGTAATTTTAGTAATAGGAAAGTTTGTTTTTCTAAACAAATTGAATTATTCTATACTGTTTCAAAATTGCTTGTCTTGATTTTTTTATAAGTTGAAGCAAAAATTAGGGTAAAGGAACTGGCCTGATGACTCATATACATTGTACTTCTGTGACTTCACATATATGCTAAGTCATTTAAAGTATTTCACACATTTTTCAAGTTGGAAAAATGTTTGGTTTGATTTTATTTTTTCTCTTGAGGAATTGCTCCAGAACTCGGCAATAATAACAAAGTTTCATCACCATCATCTAGGAAGGTTTATATGCCAAGTTATGAACTCCTAGATATTAGAGTTTAAAATAGCAATGATGCACTATAATATTAATGATAAATGGCATACATTTGAAACATTTAAAAATGATCATAGCTTTAAAGCCAAAAAGAGCTAGAAAATATTAATAGTATATGAACTGTCTTCTGTGGTTCTGAATTATGTATAGTAGGAAGAGATAGAAAGAGATAAATTGCATAATAAATCAAAGTTCACGTGGTATATTGTTTATCTTAAAGTACACAAACTTTCTTTTTATGCAGTGTGTCAGCTATTTGGAAAAAAGATGAATTGTTTCAAATTCAGATTTATTCCAAGAATGAATATTTAGTACCTAATGGTGTCATAGTGAATGTAAGAATACAATTACAGGCTGTGTTTTACCATGAAGACTTCTAGGAACGCATTGACTTTTTAGATTTTATATGTGATTTTATTTTCTAATCCAATTGTGTGGTATATCTCTCTTTGGTTTGTAAAAGTAAGTCAGGTGTTTTAACCTCCTTTTCAAAAATCCTCAGGGGTGTGTGTGTGTGTGTGTGTGTGTGTGTGTGTGATAGTAAGGTAATTACTAGGAAATATTTTTTCTTGATAAATCTGTTCCATTTAAACATGATGATTGCAAGAATATTACAAACATTGGTACATAAGATTTGACGAATAAGCAAATTTCCTGTAGACTCTACTAGTACCTAGAAAAATTTGACAGATTTTCTTAATATTTTAAGATTCTAAGCAAGGTGCCTATGTAATGGGGATTTCAGTGGCTTACCTTTTCTTTTTAGACATAGATTCCTATAGCAATACTGTATTTTTAAAAGACTTTATTATAACTGGTAGGTCTTACTAATAACTCTGTAAGTTAAGTCTGAAGTACTTCATCTCTCATTTTGGCCAGGGAACTGAGATTGTTATTAATCTGCCAGTTAGGTTCAATACTGTTTAGCCATTGGTATATCTTATTCCATATACTGCACATTAGTTTGCCCCAAGCCAAAAGAACCATAGAATCGGATTCTAATAGAGAACTTAAAACTAAGCCACTCATAGTGCAGACTGAAGATGTTTGGTATGGTTATTTTCCTCTAAGGCAGGGTGCATGTAACTTATACCTAAAGTAACCTTTAAGATAGTACCATAGATCATTAATGCATGTATGCATACATCCAGTAATTTTCAGTGCAAGATTATATTCATGCAGTTAGAGAAAGGCAACTAATTGTGTTTGTCGTCACTTACTTTTCCATGTGTGCCCAGTTGCTCCCATGTTTCTGCTGATCTCCTAGATGTTCATTTACCATCTTGTCTAGTGGATCACATCAGTTTGTCTGTTGCTTACCTGATCCAGGAGTTTGTAGATTTCCATCCATGATTTGCATACATAAATCAGAGACTACATGTTGGTTCTTGAAGTGAAATGCAGAAATGATTGAAACTTGTGAGAGAGGAAAAGTGAAGTAAAGATTATGGGGTCCAGCGATGTGCCAGGGTTTCCATGGAGAGATGTAGAGGGAACATGCAACTTAGGAGAGTCACAACCTCTAAGCAACCTCATTAGTCCATTTCATCTGACTCATATTGATTGTTGTGACACAACAACAAACAGTTGAGGAAAAAGATGTCTTTGCAGATACTTTAGTGATACAGAAGATATGTCTAAGATTATTGAATTTTTTCCTCTAATAGTCATGCAAAAATTTTATATGTAGAATCCAGAGAGAGAGACAGACAGACAGACAGACAGACAGACAGAGACAGAGACAGAGAATTGACTTGCTATGTTTAAAAAATGCTTTTGAGGTAAAGTGTAGAATGTAAAGACCAAAATGCTTGTATATTATCCAATTATTAAAATACATTTTGAAAAATGTATTTGTTGTACTTTTTCTACAATTTCAAAGCTTTTCTAATGAGCTATTTTATTTTCTAGAGTTTTAGAGTATATAGGGTTACTATTCTTCCTTCCTGAACATGCCATTTAAAAATCTTGTTTGTGCAAAATTATTCTGCTCTTTTGATATTATGGTAAGCAAATAAAGACTGTCGTTTGACTGTTCTTTGTTTTCCTTTAAGAAGCATGTCTACTTCTTTCAAAGGGAATCTAAATAAAATGGAAGAAGTATTTAAATGCTTTTTATTCCTAGTGTTAAAAATGGTTAGAGGAAGAATTCACATTTTTTTCTTAACGTAACAAGCAATTAACTTTTTGGCATAGTGATAAATCTTGTCTAAGAGGTGTTTTGTGTTTTAATAAGTGGCAATATATGCTAGTATACTGATTTTTATTGAATAGTTGAGTGAAATAAAACAAATAAATTTAATTTAGAAGGAATTGCCTTGGGCTTATTGAGATTTTACATACAATATCCCAATGGACAGCAGCATACCCAACAGAACATTATTTTTTAAAAATGATTAATAACAAATCTTCTTAGGGCATCACAATATTTATGTAACAGCATCTTAAAAATATACTCTACTATCTAAATTTTACATAGGAATTTCTTTTGCAGTACCAGGGATTAAATTTGGGACTTTACACTTGTCAGGCAGGCACTTATGCTGCTGAGTTATATCCCTGGTCTAGAAGTTCTTAGTTATGATAAGTCAATTCTGATAGAGTATGGTTTTAAAACAGTAATAATAACCAACAAAAAAAGCTTATTTACCCTGAAACAGGACTTTAAACAATTTTTTGTATATTGTCTACTTATTTATTCACAAATTTGCTCGTTAGGTTATTTACTACGTTATTACTCACTTATTCTGTTTTTAGAGTATAAATGTTATCTACAAACTTCTAAATGTGGTTATGATTCATATACTATGAAAGAAGAAAAATTCTGTTTGCTTAGAAAGTTATGTCAAACACAACATACTAGTTTATTTATAATAATTTGAAGAAATATTTTTATCATGATGAAATATATATATATGATTTTAAAATTTTGATCATTTTTAAATACAGAGTTCAGTGCATTTAACTACAAATGCAAAGTAATTGTACAAAACAACACTGTACATTGCCACAAATTTATAAAAATATTCATGATGCCAAAAAGAAACTTTTCACTCATTAAGCACCAACTTCCCATTCTCTCCGTTCCCTAAATCCTGCTAATCTCTACCTTCTGTATGTGTGAATTTTCCCATTGTAGATATTTCATATAAATAGACTCATACAATATTTCTGGCTCATTCCACTTAGCATGGATGATTTATTTCATTGAAATTATAGCATGTATGAGAACTCATTTCCTCTTATGGTTGTATAATATTCCACTGTATGCATGCATCTATTTTGTCCATCCATTTATTTATTGCTGGATGATTTTTTAAAAAATATTTTTAGGCATAGTACAAATAATTTAACATTTAATATTGGCATGTAAGTATCTGTCTAAGTCCCTATTTTCAGTTCTTTTTGGTATAAACCTAAGAGTGGAATTACTGGAATATGTTATAATTCTATGTTAAAGTTTATTGGGAATGATAAAACTGTTCCCCATAGGGATTGAGTCATTTTACATTCCTAGAAACAGTATAAAGGGGATTCAAATTTCTTCACATCCTTACCAAAATATGTCATTTCCCTTTTATTTTTTTAAAAAAAATTATAACTGTCCTAGGTGGTTGTAAAGAGAGATGTTGTTGTGATTTTAATTTGTATTTCTCTAATAAACAATGACGTTGTTTGTTCTTTCTTTCTTTCTTTCTTTCTTTCTTTCTTTCTTTCTTTCTTTCTTTCTTTCTTTCTTTCTTTCTTAAAAGGTACCGGGAATTGACCTCAGGTCTTTGCACTGGTGATTTTGTTTGGTTTTGTAAACTTATAGGTTACTTGCATCCTGTAGCAATATCTATTGTCTTTTGTGTATTATAAAATTAGCTTGTAGTTTTAAAAAAATCAATGTTAGCTCTTTATATATTCTGAATATGATAGCTTTATCAGATATAAAATTTTCAAGTTATTTCTTCTGTTCTATACAGTGACATTTCACTTTCATGATAGTTCCTTAATGCACAATAGTTTCAATTTTGATGAAATTCCAATTGATTTAATTTTTATTACTCACATTTTTGGTTTAATAACTAACAATTTGCTGCCAAATCCAGTCTAATAAAGATTATCTTTGTGTTATATCCTAAGATATTAATAGTTTTAGCTCTAATACTTAGATACCTGGTGTATTTTGGGTTATTTTTATAAATGTTGTGATTTTTAGAAATTGTGTGAATGTCCCATTTTATTCTTTTGCATTTATGGTTTTAATTCTGGACTTTTGAATTTTATTTCCTTGGTCCACATAGTTGGCTTATACAATTACTATACACTTTTGATTATTGTAGCTTTTTTGTAAGTTTTAAATTCAGGAAACCTGAGTCCTGTAATTTTTTTGTGTGTGTTTTTCAAGATTATTTTGCTTATTCTGGGCTCCTTGCATTTAAACAAGTATTTTTCATTATTCCAAAGAAGATTGTTGAGATTTTGATAGGGATTGTATTGAATGTGTGGACATATTTGGGAAGTAATAATCTTTTTTGTTTTGTTTTGTGGTACTGAGGATTGAATTTTGGACCTTGCACTTGCCAAGCAGGCACTTATGCTAGTCAGTTATATCCGCAGCCCCAAGTAATATTCTCTTAACAACATTGCACCATGAAAATGGATGTATTTCCATTTATTTTTGATAATTTAAATGTTTAACAATAATTTAAGTAATTGTTTAATTCTTTTTAACTTTTTTAAAAATTTAGTACATGGTTCTACAGGGTCTATAGGGTCTCACTCATCAATCAGACTTGTGAGTCTCCTGTTTTCTGCCTCCCAAGTGCTGGGATTACAAGTGGGTGGCAGGCCTGGCATGGCATGGTGGGGAATCAAACCCCGGCCACTGTTCTCTACCTAAGCAGATGCTTTATTCTACTGAAATATCTGGCCAGCCCTTTAACATTTTTATATAATTAAAAATATTACATTGATTTATTTGGTACAGGGTCTTACTATGCAGCCCTGACTCATAATGAACCTACTGTCTCAGCCTCCCCAGTGCTGGGATTACAGGCGTGAGTCACTATGCCTGGTTTCGGTGGCCAGCAAGGCATGCCTGAGGTTCTGGGGCCAGCATGGCATGTGGTACTGGGGATTGAACCCAGGTCCTTATGCTTGCCAGGCAGGTGCTTAGACCACTGAGCTACTACCCCAGCCCCTTTTAAATGATTTTTGATAGCTCTCAGTATGTACACTTTTATTGTTGTTGATTACATTTACTCTTAAATATTTTATTCTTTCATATGCTGGTCTGTGGAAGCACAACTGATTTTTATCTATTACATCTCTTTTCACCTATACATTAGGTTGAGCTTATTAGCTTTGTCTGAGCCAGTAGCAGGTTGTAGATTCCATGGAATTTTCTAGATGTGTGTAGCTTTATGCTGCCTCTAAACAGACCTAGTTTTACTTCTTTCTAGTGTGACATCTTTGTTTCCTTTTCTTGATGAATTGCTTTTTTGGAGACTTCCAACACCAGGCAGTTGAATAGTACTGGTCAAAGTAGGATGTTGTATTGTTCCTTATCATATGGGGGAATCTTTTGAACTTTATCCACTGAGTATGATGCTAGTGCAGGTTTCTGGAAGATCTCTTTTTTTCACATGGAGGAAAGTCTCTTTTATTGTATAGTTTTCTGAGTGTTTTTATTATTAAAAATGTTGAAATATTTTCCTACATCAGTTAATATTACTATGTCTTACACATATGTAAATATCAAATAGTCTCCCTAGTATAAGAAATCAAAAGAAGAAATACAAATAGAAAGGTATAATGCAATTAAAAGGAAATCAAGGACTAGAGGGATAGACAGTGAAGAGAGAGCAAGCAGAAGGGCTAGGAAATATGACAGAGGCAAGCCATACAGTTATATGTACAAGATGGGTAAGGCAGTGATCCTGAGAATCTTCAGAAGATTTTTGAATCTAGCAGTTAATTGGAATGATTCTCACCCAGACTAACTATATATACTGACACCTGTGAACTAAGCAACTGTACTGAAGATGGCAATTTGTAATAGTAGGTTCATGCTTGGAGTGCCTGTCATTCTGGTCTTCTGAATACCTGCTGCTTGTTATGACATGCCGGTTGCTCCTGGCTCGGGAAGATGTTTGTTTAAAAAGGAAGAGGGTGGTAAATGAAGGCAGGAGACAGGAAAAGGAGTGTCGCAGGACTGTTCTGCTATAATGCTGTATATGGATAGATTCCTGGACTTATGTGTAAACATATATAATTCTTTATTCCTATTTTTAAAATATATTCTAATTTTTAAATTTTTTGCATCATAATCTGTAAAGACTTAAAGGTTAACATATCAATACTTGATGAAAAACGCCTGTTCCATGTTTTGCCTAAGATGTTTGATATTCAGACAGATAATGAGGTTAAGCTCAACAGCCTAGGTTGTATGGTAATAACAATAAGCTTCTCTTCTGGAGGGTTAACAACATAAGATCACAGACCAAAAATTAGAGAAAAAAGAGGGCTGCAAGGAAAGGCAACATTTTGGCCCTAGCCTTC
>NW_004524662.1:6662820-6664108 GCF_000260255.1 Octodon degus | reverse complement strand
CCCTTCAGCTGCAATCCCTGCAAATAGAGTAGGGGACACAGCCATCCAGCTAGTCCAGAAGCAGAACATCTTGCAAGAGGGGCACAACAGGATCACTCCCAAAGACAGCAACAGGAAGGAGCTGAGCACAGCAGCCAGACCCAAGGCAGGCACCGCAGGATAAATCCAAACTTTGTAGATCTGCACCTGTATTTCAGTAGATGCTAAGGTTATAACTGCACCAAAGCTCTACAACTATGGTCGGAAAACAGTGCTGCACAAAATGTCAACGAGAAGGAGCAAAATGCAATCTCATACCCCAAGCCCACCCAGAACAAGTGCAGAGGACAGTAACACAGAACAAATTGGGAACCACACAGCTGAAATCAATGAATCAATAGCTTCTGAAATAAAGAAACAGCTGCAGAAAGGTATAGAGGAACACAGATTGGAAATGAAAAAAGAATTCCCTGAATTAATAGCATCTGCAGTAAGAATCAAATGCAGAAACATATGGAGGAAACCCAGTGCCCACCCAGAACAAGTACAGAGGACACTAGCTCAGCTCAAATGTAGGAATTAATAGTGTTGAAAGTAAATAAGCAACAACACAAAGTTATAGAGGAACTCAGATCAGAATTCTTTTCTGAAATAATAAAAGAATTCTCTGAATTCACAGGATCTGCAATAGAGAACCAACTACAGAAACATAGGGAGGAAACCCAATCTGAAGAAAACACTGCAGTAAAAGAATTAATAACTGCTTCTAAAAAAGACATTTATTAAAAAAATAGAAGAGATTAGAAAAATGATGATTCCTTGAATGAGCAATACAGGAAAAAAATAGATCGCATGAAGCAGAGTCAAAGAGTTATAGAGGAACTTAAAATCTCATTCACAAGCTTGCAAAACCATTTAAGTGAACGTTAAGACAGAGTATCAGATCTTAAAGATGCTGGTGCAGCTAGTGAAAAGATAAGAAAGAATCTCTTAAAAACAACTAGAATGCAGGAAAAAAAAATCCATCACCTGTAAGACGATGTAAAGATGAACAATATGAGATTAATAGGCATCAATGAGAAAGAAGGAGTCAATACAAATCACATTAAAATATATGGGCAGAAGTAATAGCAGAAAACTTCCCAAATATGAGGAAACAATCTGACATTCAGGTAACTGAAGCATACAGAACACCAAGTAATCTCAACCCATTTAAAAACACACCGATACATATAATAGTCAAGATCCCAGAAATTCAGCACAAGAATAATATACTGAAAGCTTCTAGAGAAAAGAAGCAGATCACATT
>NW_004524662.1:6659972-6660915 GCF_000260255.1 Octodon degus | reverse complement strand
GTCCTACCAATTTGATTTGAAACTGTCTCATTGCTATTTGTCAATAAAATTATGGAAAACAATAAAAATAGATAATATAAAAAAAGACTCAGGATATATGAGAACTTGTACTGTAACATCATGCAACTCAGTAGTGTCCCAAATTTTCTGATCAAGGAGATTATGCAGCCAAAGGGGAAAGTGATCAACGATGTAGAGTGTGCCTGAGGAAAGTCACATGGAGGGAGAGAAAACATTTTCTCAGGCTTTCACAGAGAGCAAATTGTTCAAGCAATGGCCGTGACTCTTCCACATGGCTGACACTGACAAAGTTTCTACAAACTGCTGTACATGGTTTCAGGGTAAATCCTGAAGGGATTTGACTGCCCTCATCAGATCCAAAAGCTACAATTCTTGTTACATAGGTCTTACTTCATGTTGGTCTTGACCATCGAGCAAAAAAGTATAAAAAACAAAGTGTAAGAAGTAAAGCCATGTTGTTATGTTGAGCTGTAGGGGCCTCAGGTCAACAACTTCTGACATTGCCAGTGAAGCGGAATACCCAATACTATTATGGACTACTGGACTATTTTGTAATATTTTGCTGAGTTCACACACCTATAATGTTTAAATGATAGAACTAAACAAAAATAGGGTATACAGTTGAATGACCATTTTGTATCTGTGTATTCAAAATGGTTTTGATAGATATACAGCTACATTCTCTAAAGTCAATGAATATAGGGATTTGTTCTAATTGTAGTTGTAAATAGGATATCATGTCTGTACCTTGTACAACAAATAACCACTAGGAAGATAGTGTGCAATGTGTTAATTATTGGAACTGTTCTACTAATTTGATTTGAAACTGTCTCATTGCTTTTTGTTTCTTGATAAAATTATGGATAAAATATTACCATGCCTTTTTTTCTCCTTTATTCTCCTAATTGTGGTAGGGTATCTA